>NW_015115651.1:56916-62923 GCF_001443285.1 Poecilia latipinna
CCGGGTCAGAACCTCTACAGCTTCATTTAAGGAGGAATGAACACAAACCGGCTGAACTGCTGGTTCAGTCTGTGACCAGAGCTGCATTCCTCCTTAAATGAAGCTGTAGAGGTTCTGACCCGGCTGACATCTGTTTGGGTTTTCTGTTTCAGGCCCAACGTCTGCGCCATGCAGCAGATCAAAGGAACCAACAAGAAGTACTTCACCAACTGCAAGCAGTGGTACCACCGCAAGATCTGCGGCAAACCGACGTGAGTCACTGAGTGAAACTAGACTGAGTCGTTTCAGTTCAACCGGAACCATCCGGGCCAGGCGGCTTGGTCAGCTCAGGACGCTGAACGCAGCCTAACCGCATCAGGACGGAAACAAACAGGAAGTGAGGTTTTTGTTTGCAGGAAGTGGACAGCTGAAGCAGCCTTTAGCGGAGTCTGACTGCAAGTTTGTGACCCGGTTCTGTGTGGATGGGGAGTCGGAGCAGGAGTGGTGGGGTTGGGGTGTGAAGGGTTCACTGACTCGGGCTCCTTTCATCACTTCATTGTTTAGGTTTGTGGTCTGTCTTCTTCTGCTGCATGTCGGATAAAATGCGATGTTCGACCTGCAGGCGCTGCGGAGCCTGTCGCATACGGACCTGGTTTACTTCCAGATACGGGTGGAAACTTCAGAATCGCGTCGTCCAGTCTGCCATGTAAAGTCGGAAGTAAGTCGCATTTGGGGGAATAAAATGCATTGTTCAAATCTGATTTTTTTTGCCCAAATGAGACTTTTATCCGACTGTTTTCATGTCAGGCTGAACGGCGTTAAAAGTCGTACTTTGGTGAAATGTGGGATTGGTTTCCTGTGTGAGATTAGCTGCTGGTGCCAGTAGCTGGCCTGCAGTACCAGGACATGCCACCAGGTGTCACCTGTCCAGGTGTTTCTGTTACCTGACTCCAACCGTCTGGATGAGCTGGACTCTTTTTAGTCGAGATGAAGTCATGGTTGCTGGTTTCCTGGATTCATGAAAACTGTCCGGACTCCGAGGGAACGAGCCGCCATCATTTTCCAGATTGTTCTGGAGGCTTTCTAGAAGGTAGAGGGATAATGGTGTCTCAGGGGGAATTCTGGGTAATTGGTTGAATCAGACTGGTTCTGGATTTGGCTGGACCAGACTGGGTCAGACTGGACCAGGCTGTTGTCCTGTGCAGGTTGAGGTGAAGCCATCAGTATTTCTCCCAGACGACGTCTGGCGGCTTGGCGATGGAAGCCGTCATAAAGAGCGCAATGTTTCCAAACAGGAAATGGGATTTATTCCTCCGGGAGTGTCGTAGAGCTGCAGGTTTATGTTGGAGCCAGTTCAGAGCTCCCAGCCAGATTCCTCTGCTGGATGTTCCTGGAAACGGAGCGGCTGAGTTACTGCGCCTCGCTCTGTTTGGATCCACAGCAGACACCTTGTTTAGAACAAACGGGAGCCGGTTTTCCGTCTGGACGGATAATCAGGACCAGCCGTTGCCACGGCGCTGATCTCCATCTGTGGACGCTTAGTGCCTCCAGACGCCGATGGCGCTGAGCTTAACGAGCTGCAGCCGCAGAGAGCCGGCCCGGTTCAGGAAGCTCACCTGAACCCCGGGTTCTCTTTCCCAGATTTCCCCTCTGGTCAAAGGAGATGAAGAAAAACATCTGAGTGACTTTGGGTCAAACCCGCCGAGGTCCAGAACCAGCAGGTCCGGTCCAGATTAATGAGAAACAAACAGAAACCAGATCAGAAATCAGGCAGTGGTACTGGGTCAGAACTTTGGGTCTCATCCCGACTAGATGAGCCTCCAGAGGTCAAGAGGTCAAACATCCCAACTCAGAGTCAGTAGGGCCGCATGTTCCTGATATTAGCATTAGCATGCTAACCCTCAGCCTGGATGTTTTTCACATTTACCATCTGCCATTTGAAGATGGCTGCCATTTTTTAAGATGACAGCCATTTTGAGCCTTTTAGACCAGTTATCAAGAAATGTTTCCCATCTTCATGACTTGGACGAACTTTTTGTCTCGTCACGTTCATGAAACGTTAAAGTGATAAAACGCAGCAGAATCAGAAACTGAGGATTTTACTGTTGGCGAGATGAGAGACAGACGACTTCATGGTTAGCATTAGCTTCTGCTAACATTTATGTATTTAGTGGTTTAGCAAATTAGTGGTTAGTGAAGCTAACTATTTGGGTTCTTCCCGGCGCTCCGGGTTCTCCGGCCGTCTTGGATGCCTGTAGGTTGTTCTCTCAGAGAAAATGAACTTTATGAGTCCAGTCGGCCGGTTCTGCTTCATGGTGGAAGTTCTGATACGATTCATTCAGTTGGGTAGAACTGAGACCGAGTTCTACCCAACCCGGATCAGAACCAGCAGCTGCTGAAGTAATCAATGGATGAGTTTCTCAGATGCTGAGACATTAGAAATATTTTGGAGCTGGTAGAAGGCCCACTTTTGAACTGCGTTTATGAGCCTCTGAAGGGCCAGGTCAGAGGTCAGCCTGATCTCTGGTTTCAGCTGGGACAACTGAAGCTGTTCTGACTCTAGATCTATAACTCTAGATTGTTAATCTAATAACATCAGTTTAGGGCTGAAACGATTCTTTGAGTGATTAGAGTACCTCGATTATTAAAATCCCTTGAGGAAAATGTATCTGCCTCAAAGCCTCGTTAAATTATGTTTTAATTTTGGCGCACCGTGTTCCGCCCGGGTCGTTATTTGTGTTGCGTAGCGACGTCACTTCCGCCTATGAGTTGTTTCTTGCTAGCAGCATGACGTTGAATTTTCCAGTGTTTTATCAGGTTTTGGGGGACAAATAAGCAGTTAAATTGTGTGGCGCGATGCTTGGAGCACGTCAGTTTTTCTGCTTTCCGCGTCGTCAAACTGGGATGGGGGAAAGATTGGATTACTCAATTAATTCTAAAAAAAAAAAAATCCTATCCTCCTTATTCCTAGCCCCCATGAGGCTTGGCGTGATTTATGGGCGTGACTTCCGCTGCTAACCGGAACCGCCATTTGTTTACATGTTAGCAACTCGCTAACCGACTTTCCACAGAGGATTTATGCTATAAAATATGTGGGAACTCCAGCTATCACAGCTTAAATGCTGCAATAATGTTTTACAACTACCTGCAGCTAATGCAGGGAGGGATGGCGACTCGAAGAAATGGGCGCAAATAACACGCACTAGCATAGTTAGCTACTTCACTGACTCAGTTGCAGATCCGGGTTTTCTTCCCTTGGCTTTCTAGCCACACAATGAAAAGAGCACACATAAAGCATTTTGGGTTCTCTCTTTCAGTTTAGAATTTTTAGCCAAATTCTTTTTGTTTCCTTATCTGTCGGTAGGCAATGAAAACTGCCGCCTTTGTTTTGGAACCACGTTCAAGACACACCTGCTGCTGCAGCCACAAATTAAACTTAGTCTGATTATTAAAGTACAGCCACGAACAGCACAACAGTTACCGAGCTCCGAAAGGCACCTTACGACACTTTCCAGTGTAAGTTGCTCTCTGTAACAGGTTAATGTGTGATTCGGTTCGGTTCTGGTCCAGTGGGGAGATTCTCCATATTACGGTCTGAGGCGCAGCAGCTGCGGTCATCTCTCCGCTGATTTGCAACACGGAGAACCTCGAGGTTCTGGTTCAGAATGAACCCAGATATTTTATTTTGCCTTATAGAAATGTATTGCTGGCCCAATTTACACACTTGTGAAAAATTGAAATGAAAAATAAAATTCACCTCACACCAAGCTAATATTATGTAGTTCTGCTGTTTTATTCTGTCAGTGCTAAACTGCAGCTCAGATCTCTGACCAGCTTCTCTGCTTTTCTCTTCTTTATTCCTGTCAGCTCTTCAGAGAAACGAGCTGCTAGCAGCGATGCTAATTCACGGTCATTTCGTTACAAAACTTAACGATCGTGTTCCTGTCGCTCCCCACATTAAACTCACAGTTACGATCCTCTGCACTGAGCAGCTCTCTGACAGCAGACGGCATGTCCGTGAACAAGTTTAACTAAATATTGTATTATAACCGAAAAGAGAGATGCAACTTCTATCATGAATTAGCAAAACACCCTACAAATGGACTATATGCCACGGACTTCCGTTTTAGCACTTCCGCATTTTTTTTGCCACCTAAACTGCTTCCGGTGTACAGGCATGTTAACAGTGGCTCCACGGTCCCTGCAGGACCATTAATGATGCTTATAGAATTATTCAGACGTCCTGAAACGCTCCAAAGAACGACAAAGGATTTAAACTGGATGTTTCAAATTTCACAGTAACTTTGGAGGTAAGTTAGTAAATCTTTTGTATTCACCATAATGGCTCATGTCTAACAGGGACAATCTTACAAAGATGCTATGTAACCGTTAAGTGTTTTTATTATCTGTGCAGTGTGCAATCTACATATCTATGCTATATAGATAGATATATAGATATATCTATCTATCCATATATATAGTTCCCAACCAGTAGCTATCAGTCGAATCTGAAGTTGGCTTCCAAATGTAGCATTTAATTCGGGAAATAGCTAAAGGGCGATTACACTTAATTTTTCACTATCTTGAGCTTTTTTAACGTGTTGTACTTTAAAAACTACAACACCTAGACATTTAAAACCTAACTAGATTATTATGCACTAACAGCAGAATAAATAAAACATTTGTGAAACCTTCTAATTGATTTGTGAAATTTGTAAAATGTCAATGATAAATTTCAGAACGTTTTTTTGCATCAGGAACACATCAGATCTGATTTATCAAATTGGCATTATTTGTTATTTTAACTTTGTTTTATATCTTTATTATAGCTGGAGTTGGATTAGAGTTCTGTTTGGTGGCTTTCTGGAGGGAGGGATCGGCTGAGCTAATGCTGCCAACAATTTTTCTCCTGCTATTTACTTTTTGCTTTTCTTTATATAGAAAGTATTCCTATCAGTTGCTCTTTTTCCGTTTTGTATACAGTATTTGGTCCATTTTTTATTTTTACCTTAATGCTTACCTGGTCAGGTGAGGTGGAAATGTACATCCTGTTGATTACTGACAAATGTCAGAACCACATGGACTGAGCTGGTTAGTCAGATCAATCTGAATCTTTATTTCTCATTAAAACGACTTCTTGTAATTTTAAGACATTGTTATAAAATTGCATCTTTATTCTGCTGTAACGATGACTGCATTCTTGCAATTAAAATTTCTTGTATCCTGACCGTAATGCTCCCTTATACAACTCACAGAAGAGCTGATTGAAATAAAGGCACTTTGTGAAAGTATTTTCTGATTTTATTATAGAAATTGAGGATGGGAGGAATCGATTAAAATCAAATCTGGTATAAAAAAAACTCTTGTCATATCCACCTTTATTCAGTATATTGAATTATATGACTAACTGCATATTACTTAATATTCACATTTCTTTGCTGGTATTACCTAAATGTGTTGCATTTTAACATCTCACTTGAATTCCTGATCTACATGCAAATACTTGATATAATGTAAACACTAAGAAAAGAGAAAAAAAGGTTTGTGAAATGTAGAGTATTACAAATGAGATTAAATTTTATTGTAGGTACAAACAGGATAACAAAATGACAAATGTTAGATTTGTCAGTGAATATATAATATACTTCCTAGCTCAGACATCAGACTTGTTTGCCTTTATTGGTGATGAAAACTCGTCATTCTGGAGGAGAGGAAGAGCGGCTCAGCCCCGTCCAGGATGACTGCAGTCAGGGTAGCCAATAAAGTCTGCAGGTAGATTTTTGCATATCTGGTCCTAATTTAACCAAGTACTGTAAATAAAAAGTTAGTCCACGTTGTGATGATCCGTGGACTGATGGATGCCGTCAGCAGGTCCAGGTGCTTGGGTCCAATGGAAAGGTAATCGGGACAGAGGCTCAATCGTGGCTCAGAAACACGAGGTGTTGCGATGCAAACCTGAAAAATGAAAAACAAAAAAACTAATAAGTGTTCATATTTAGCTAAAACTAATAAATCCTCAGCTCTTTTT
>NW_015115651.1:66903-68355 GCF_001443285.1 Poecilia latipinna
TGTTTTTTTTCATCCAGACGGATGAAAAAAAACATGGTACAGATCTTGCAGCTTTGGCTTAAAAAAATAGGAGCCAACAGGACCCGGAAACAATCTACGTGGCGAAAATTTAAACAGAAATACGTCACCACTACTCGTGGCATATAGGCTATTCAGATCTGAAGTGGAATAAACAATTTGGAGGATACAACCATAGACAAAAGAATAGACGCCTCATGGACCGCTCCTATGGGCTCTTTGCACCTACGGCGTTGACGTCACATCTGCATGAGCCAATGCGGCTCACTTGTTTCCGCTTTGAGTTACCATGACAGCTAGAAAAGACAAAGTCGTATTTCAGACACAAAAAAAGCAATACTATGAACATTGTTGTCTTCCTAATATAATGGGCTTTTAAGCTTTCATTAATTTCCAAACAATCCTGAATTAAGAAGATGGTGGCTTGTAAATATCCGTCGCTACCAGTTAAAGCTAACGCCGCACAGCAAAGTTTGCAGCCTTCACTCCGGATCAGCTTCTTCAGCCTAAAACTCCCGGAGGGAGACGGATGGTGAATAAAGGAGCCTCCTGAGTTATTTCCATGGAGTCACTTCTGTATTCAGCCTGAAAGAGCGAATGAATTTATGTTTATGGGAACCAGAGAGCAGACCAGAGCCAGACAGCCGAGCAACTGACACCATGACTCAAGCTTAGCAGGGACAGATTCTGTACCAACCAGGGTGCTGTGGTGGCACAGGGGTAGAGCACAATCCACATAAGGAGGACTTGGTCCTCCTTCGCAGGTTTGATGCCCAACCTGATGACCTTAGCTGCAGGTCTTCCTCTCTGTCATTGACCACTTTCCTGAATAACTATGCTCAACTAAAGGCTGCCTCAGCTAAAAAAAAAAAACTTTGAAAAAATAGATCCTTTATTAACTTATTTCTTCATTTGAAGTAAACTAAATGATTTGAGTAACACTGACTTAAGTTAAGTTGGATAAACTTCATTGAATTGCTTGTTACCAATTGAAGCAATTCAATTAAGTTGGTTTAACTACTTTCTTTTTAGAGTGTGTTACGACTGGCTCAAGGTCATAACAAAACGGGACACCATGCAGTGGTTAAAGTGCATACAAATGAATATTTATTAACAAAAACAACAATGGTGTATAAAAGGCTCTGATGTTTTTTCTGTATTTTATTTTGTAATATTGGTTTAGAGGTCATTTGGGAAGTGACGTAAGCCTGTGTTAGTACTGAGCTAATGCTCATGAGGGCAACCTAGCATAACTTCCGGGTCAGTTCACTGTATTTTTTCCGACCGTGAGACCGCATTCCCTGTGTAGCACTGAAAATGATGCTCCGAGTGTTAAGTTGATGACAGAAAGTAAGTTACCGCATTTAGCGTTCTATTTGTTCACTCTGGATTCAGTTATATGTGTATTTCAGCCGTATCTGTTACTGCTTTACA
>NW_015115651.1:68365-69953 GCF_001443285.1 Poecilia latipinna
TATCAACTGATGTGGCAGATGTGGACCCTGTGACTCCCAATAGTCTCCTCATGGGGTGGCCTGAAGGATCTCTACCTCAAGTGGTCTACCCAGAGATAGAAACCCTCAGTCGAAGACGTTGGCGGCACTCACAGATTCTTGCCGATCACTTCTGGGCCAGGTTCATCAGAGAATACCTTCCTGACTTACAGACGAGACACAAATGGCAATCAAACCCTCCTGAACTTCTGCAAAATGCAGTCGTTATGATTGTGGATCCCCAGTTGCCCCGAGCCTTATGGCCAATAGGTCACGTAATCAAGATTCATCGGAGCGCTGATGGACTTATCAGATCTGCGGATGTGAAAGTTAGTGGACATGTCTACACTAGGCCAGTTGCTCGGTTGGTCGTTTTACCAGTCGTGCCAGCTGAAGGAAAGGACACTGAGAAGAGCAGCCAGTCGCTCTCCCAAGACTAATAAAGCCTTTTATGTTTAGCAAATGTGTAACCACATTTGGGGGCGGCTGTATAAAAGGCTCTGATGTTTTTCCGTATTTTATTTTGTAATATTGGTTTAGAGGTCATTTGGGAAGTGACGTAAGCCTGAGTTAGTATTGAGCTAACGCTCATGAGGGCAACCTAACATAACTTCCGGGTCAGTTCACTGCATTCTCCAACCGTGAGACTGCATTCCCGGTGTAGCACTGAGAAATGATGCTCCGAGTGTTAAGTTGATGACAGAAAGTAAGTTACCGCATTTAGCGTTCTATTTGTTCACTCTGGATTCAGTTATATGTGTATTTCAGCCGTATCTGTTACTGCTTTACATCGAGTTGTCGCGGTAAAATAGAGTAATTAAGGGCATGCGCTGCCGGTTGCCGCCATTGTGTAGATTTTATCTGGCCACATGATGGCGCCAAAGTGCTTCTTATGTTAAATTCAGCTAAAAGACTGTCTGTGGGTTTTCACTGAGTTTGTATAAGTTTGTATTGCTGTAATACATTAGCCTAATGGCAATTTATTGTTATTGCAGACTGCTGGCAACACTGAGTATCAAGGCAGAATAAACCAGCTCACATCTACAAGTTTGGTCTCATGCTCTCCTTCCTGTATCCTGACCGATACACCATCTTGTTGGCTGCAAATACCCACGAACTTAACCCACATTAACAGGGGGCCCTCCACAATTTATTTATTTTTTTTTCCATAGAGATGAAAACAAAAATCGGTGCCCTGTCAATTACAAAATTAATCATATTGTATTTTCAAAGATTGTTTTTAGCAGTAAAAATGTAATGTTCCCACTCCCAGATCAAAAAACACACATCCTTATTTGGCCTGAACCCCCCTATCTGCGTTAAATGGCTCCTTCCTGCTTGGAGCACTTCAGAGAGATGCTGTTAGCAGCAGTCAGTGGAAGACACGAATGATTGTGGCAGTTACTATGCTGCTAAGAAAAGTTATAAAATCAGGTTTTCAAAAACAAAATAGAGAGAGGGAGAGAGAGAAAAAGACAAGAGTGTTAATTTATAACCCAGTTTTTCTCCAAGAGAGGTGTGAGATTATTGACCATTTAGCATAATTAGCTGAGTTACACACTACTGTTTG
>NW_015115651.1:74755-83173 GCF_001443285.1 Poecilia latipinna
GAATTTAAAGGGTTAGGGTATATAAAAGGACCACTGTAAAAAAAAAAAAAAAAAAGGCGTCAATTTACGGTAAAAAAAAAAAAAACGGCAGCTGTGGTTGCCAGAATTTTACCGTCTTTGTACGATATATTGACATTTTATTGTAAAACAAACCCAAAAACCTTATGGTAAATTACTGGTCACTGTTCTTACCAGAATTTTACCATAAAAATTATAGTACAACACACAAGGAAGTGTAAATTGTCAGCATTTCTATACAGAAAGTTATAAAGAAAATAAATCCAAATTAAACAAAAATACAAATTACGAGTAATCCACTTAAAGAAACAATTTCTATTTAAAAAGTCAGTTAAAAAAAGAACTGATTCTATTTTCTGTCCAGTTTCCTCACGGTATTACTGAGATCTGGAAAACAAAAAAAAACAGCATGTGTCCACATAAGAGATAACCTATTGTAGAAGAAAAACTGGTGATAAAACGATTCTTGTTCTGGGTTGAGCGTAACAAGTCACTGAGTTCAGACTTTGCTCAGGATGGTTATAGTCTTTCCAGTCACAGGTTGAAATTGAGACTCACATGTTGTCAATCGGGTGTTTCCTCTCTGCTGGAAAACAAACAAAGCAAAAGTTAGAAAGATGCACTACATGAACATCTTATTCGCTTAAATGTTTGTTTCACCTTTGTTGACTTGCATATGGAGACTGGTACTTCAACCAGGCGGTGTGATCATTTCTGACTGAAAAGTCAGTAGTTCTTAAACCTTTGTTTGTTGACTACAGGTGTGATCCTCTCTGCAACCAGACAAAATACACAAACAAAAACCACAAATAAAAACATATATAACTGTTTTAGGCAATTTATGAAATAGATACTCACCATTTATCCGAGTCTCATGAAGCCCAATAAGTTGTCTTCAACCATTTATGTAAGTTACAATTCCTGCAAGCTAGCAGAAACAAAGCTGTAAATGTCTACACATTTCATACAGGCAAACAAATAGATACACCAGAGACAATTTATGCTATGTTAGATTTTCTCAGTCACTTTTGGTGCATTTCTCAAGTCATTGTTGGTATTTACAAAACAGTAAGCGCATTTCTCAAAACAATTTGTAGAAACAGCAAAAATAGCATTTGTTTGCTTGAAAAATCCTTAGTTCAACTCTCAAAATTCTGTCAGTTAACATATCAGTAACTCAAAATAAGTTATAGTTTCTCTATGTACAGATAAGACGGTCAAATTGATTAGTCATGGGAAGAGGCTACAAAATTCACATTTACGCTTTTGCTGTAATTTTTTGATGGACCATGCCATGGTGATTCAGAAAGAAAAAGACAGAAATGCAGAGAACGAAAGTTACGACTGTAACTACGGTTCTATGAATCCCGGATGACCGCCAGAGGCGGTGCTTAAAGCACTGCATGATCACTCTTGCGCATGCACAGGTCGAGAATCTTATACCAACATGGTCACATCTGACCCCCGGTGACACTGGTAAGTCTATATAGTCACGTGACAATGACAGCTCAGTCCCTTAATCTTCTCGCGAAACACGATGATTCCGAGGGACCGAACGCTCTGGCGGTCATCTGGGATTCATAGAACCGTAGTTACAGTCGTAACTTTCGTTCTATTTCATCCCTACTGACCGCCAGAGGCGGTGCTTAAAGCACTGGATGACGATTACCAACAGAGTCCTGAGGAATCACACCGAGAAAGAAACAATCCCAAAACATGCCCACCTCACTGGGATGATGAACGCTGGGACAGGACCCCTTCTAGTGGGTGAAGGGTGGCCAGGTTTACCCTGAAAAATCTAGCAAAAGTATTCGGAGATGACCAGGAGGCTGCTGCACAGATAGCCTCCAGAGTGACCCCAGTCATGGCGGCCCATGATGCACTAATGCTCCTGGTGGAATGGCACCGTACACCAGCAGGAGGTTGGTGGCCCTGTAGAACGTAAGGTTGTTCCACCACATCCACAATCCAGTGTGCAAGACGCTGTTTGGAAAGGGCCTGCCCCTTGCGGGGCCCTGCATAGCAAACAGACTATCAGACTGCTGCAGAGAAGCTGTGAGTCTGACATACGCCTCCAGTGCCCGAACAGGGCAGAGAGGTTCATCAGGCCCACCAGTGTCAAAGCGAGCAAGCTGGAGGGGCACAGAGTGGCTCGCAGATGAGGCCACCTTAAGAAGAAACGTCACGTCAGGCCAAAGAGTAACGCCAGAGCCAGCTGGGTTCCAACGGCAACAGGACTCGTGAACAGACAGCGCATGTAGTTCACCCACCCGCTTCGCCGAAGCCATGGCAAGGAGAAAGGCAGTCTTTTTTGACAAATACTCAAGGCTCACCCCTGCCAAGGGCTCAAATGGGGGAGATCGCAGCGCAGTGAGGACGAGAGAGAGGTCCCACACAGGTACGACAGGGCGCAAGGGAGGGTGCAAGCGCCGGGCACCCTTCAGAAACAAAGAAACGTCTTTGTGACGGCCTATCGTCTCTCCATTCACCACCACATGCCAACAAGAGATGGCAGCCACATATACTTTCAGAGTGGACGGAGACCGACCTTGAGAAAGCAGTGCTTGAAGGAAGGTTAAAATAACCGAAATAGAACAGTGTACAGGATCCTCATGTCTAGCATGACACCAACTGCTAAAAACTTTCCACTTATGAGTGTACACCAGCCGTGTCGAAGAGGCCCTGGCGTTAGTCATTGTATGCCCGACATCTCCGTCATACTCTGAGAAGGAGATGCCGGGCCTCGTAGCGGCCAAACCCAGAGCTGGAGGCGACCGGGATTGGGATGCAGGAACCGACCCCCCAGCTGAGACAGAAGGTCCTGCCGATGGGGAAGAGGAATTGGAGAGCTGCAACAGAGCCTGTGCAGCAGTGGAAATCAGGTTCTCCCCGGCCACAAGGGGGCCACTAGAAGGACCTGATGCCCCTCCTGAAGGACTCTCAGGAGCGTTGGGCCTATCAGGGGAAGCGGCGGAAAAGCATAGAGCAGCACTCTTGGCCAATCGTGTGCCAGTGCATCCTGACCCAGAGGACTGGCACTGTCTGCCAGGGAGAACCAAAGCGGGCAATGTGTTGTCTCCCGGGACGCAAACAGGTCCACAGCCGCTATGCCGTATTTCTCCCAAATGACCCCCACTACCTCCGGGTGGAGCCTCCACTCCCGCGGTGGTGGGCGTCCCCGAGACAGAATATCGGCGGGGACATTCTGCACCCCTGGAATGTGGGCCGCCCTTAGGCTGGAAAAAAGAGGGGCTGCCCAGGTCAAGAGCTTCTGGGTCAGCCTCAGCAATGTTATCGACCGCGACCCCCCCTGATGGTTGATATGAAAAACCACAGAAGTATTGTCCGACCGTACCAGGACATGCCTTCCGCGCAGGCCCGGGAGGAAGTGTTGCAACGCCCGCTGCACAGCCTCCAACTCCAAGGCGTTGATGTGCTGCAGCCTTTCCCGTGGAGACCATGTCCCCCGGACGATCTGTCGCTGCCACGACGCCCCCCATCCTGTGGTGGATGCGTCGGTAGAGACAACTTCTCGACGAGCCGGCAGCAAACCCAGCAGAACCCCTTGGGTCATAAACTCGGCCTCTCGCCACTGAGCCAGTGACCCGAGAGGCATTGATTGGACACCAGCAGTTTCCGGCGGCGGTGCAGCATACGAGATGGGTCCAGCCTCAGGCTGTTGAGCCACATCTGT
Organism: Poecilia latipinna; assembly: GCF_001443285.1. NCBI lineage: Eukaryota > Metazoa > Chordata > Actinopteri > Cyprinodontiformes > Poeciliidae > Poecilia > Poecilia latipinna. Next base: position 78,468 of record NW_015115651.1, read on the forward strand.
AGCGGTCGCAGAGACAACAACCCCAGGGGCACTACTGTAGCAGCACCAGTCAGCTTGCCCAACAGACGAAGGTAAGCAACAAAGGGGGTGCGCAGCCTGGTAGAAAGGAGGGCAGCATTTCCAGAATGCCCTCGACACGCTGAGGCGATGGGCGAGCAGTCATAGTGAGGGAGTCCATCGTGACCCCAAGAAAGGTGACCTGCAGAGATGGAACCAAGTTGCTCTTCTGCCAGTTCACACGAAGACCCAACAAGTCTATGTGATGGAGTAACGTGTGTGTGTCCGCCGCCGCCTGAGCTTCTGTGGGCGCACAGATTAGCCAATCGTCCAAGTAAAGCAGGATCTTCAACCCCTTGGCCTGCAGAGGAGACAGGGCTGCAGTCACGCACCGAGTGAACACACGCAGGGAGAGAGATTGGCCGAATGGAAGAACTCTGAACTGAAAATGCCTGCCCTGAAATGCAAAGCGGAGAAACTGCCAATGGTGTGATGCAATCGGAACATGAAAGTAGGCGTCCTTCAAGTCGACCAAGGTGAACCAGTCGCCTGGGGAGATTGTCTGAAGCACATCCCTGACGCTCAACGTGTGGAACGGGATAGTCTTCAAAAACAAATTGAGACCTCTGAGGTCCAAAATTGGACGGAGTCCGCCGGTCTTTTTTGGGACTAACAAATACTTTGAGTAAAAGCCCTCTGGATCCTGCAGGGGGTCGACAGGCAATGATACGTGAAAAAGATGGTACGTGAAAAAGATGCAGAGCCACTCCCAGCAGGGCGCTGCAGTCGCCTGCGATGAAGGCCAGCCAGCTGCTGCCTGGTATGAGAATCCTGGGCCGACCGCTCCAAGGCTGCAAGTGCAGCAGAGCCAAACAACTCCCCAGGGACCACTGGAAGACTCATCAGGGTCTTTCTACAAGCTTCCGTAAGCGGAGACTGTGCCAACCAGACCTGGCGTCGTGCCTGGACAAGGGTAGACAGGACACGGCCAATTTCCCTGGACAGAAGAGCAAATGCATGAAGAGATGCGTCCATCAAACCGTGAGTAGGTGCATCAATCACCAAGCCCTCCAGAGAGGCTGAAAGACCAAGTAATAAATGCGACAATGAATTACCGAGTTGCCCCAATCGAGCCCCCGAGTCATAAGCTCTACAGAGCAGATCATCAGTCACACGACACTGAGGACGAGGACACCTAGCATTAGCTCTCAGAACCTCATCTGGAGCCACAATTTGGGATGCTATGGCAGGTTCGACAGAAGGCATGTGACCCAAACCAAACTTGGGCGCATCCTGCATGGCCGCCAGAGCCCTGCCATCAGAGGTCGGTCGTGAAAAGGCCTTAGTATCTGCCCAACAGGCATGAACCTCCTTCACATAGTCGGCAGATGGGGGAACCATAAAAGACGACCTAGTAGTAGGATGCCGAAAGAAAGCACTGGAAGTATCAGGCTGGCTCTGTGGAGCATCCAGCTGCAACCGAGCAAGCGCAGTTCTCAAAGCGCCCACAATCGAATCATCCTCTTCCGATTGAGAGCAGGAGGAGAGACGCGAACTGGCTGTTGACATATGCGAGCCAGATTCAAACGGATCTTGAAAATCAGTACCAGACGCTGCCAGGGATATAGCATCATCGTCTAAGACGGAGAGCCCTGAACCCATGCTCTGCCCTGGGTCTGGGTCTCCAGTCAGAATAGAGCCACCACTGTCTCTAAGGGACTCGAGCAGTGCTTTCATCTGCTCCAACTTGGAAGTAAGATGGGCCACCTGCCCAGAAAGGCCTTCTGAATCCCTGGAGCTCTTCTTGGTCCTCTTACATGGAGGCTGCATAGCCTCAGGAGCCATACGCTTCACAGGCTGGCTGGCACCTTGAAGGTCAGCCAAACGAGCGGTACGCAGGGACAAGGGCAGAACAGAACAATTAGGGCAGGCCGCATCAGTCAAGGCCTCCTTTAGATGATCTAGGCCCAAACAAGAGGGACACAGATCGTGTCCATCCTCCAACTGGAGAGGGGCCAAACAGAGTCTGCAGCCCGGCACGTCCAGCATCTTATGCTCACAAGACAAGGTCAGGTCGAGCTGAAACCGCCACTCTTGACACTTAGTCTAATGGACTAGGGAACCCGGTCGAGCAGAAAACGCCACCAAGGGTTCCTAGCAGAAAAAGAAAGCTGCAAGGAGCACTACGATCACCGTAGCACGGTTGCAATTTCGTATGAGGCAAGCCGAACACTGCTGCACAACGTAAACAATAAGCAAGCCCGAAAACGGCTGCAATTAAACAAAAGACAGGCAAGCCGGACACGGCTGCACAACGTAAACAATAAGCAAGCCCGAAAACGGCTGCAAGTAACAAAAGACAGGCAAGCCAGACATGGCTGCAACGTTAACAAAAAGCAAGCCCGAAAACAGCTATGCTCACAAGCAAACACAGCGGCACGATAAAGAAAAAGCAATCCTGAAAACAGTTACAATACAATCAACTAAAGGCAATCCGACGCGGCTGCCACAATACAAGCCGATACGGCTAACCAACAAGCCGGTCGGAGTTGGCTAACGCTGTACCACCAGCAACAGAAAATCGACGTGGAAAGCGGATGCGCCGCCACCCCAGTCGATTAAAAAGAAAAACAACTCACCAATCGAAGAACCAAGTTGTAACACTGAAGAGCTTGCGCAGCCTCTGGAGGGCGAGAAATCCCCTCAGCTCCGACCGTAGTCTCGAGGCTACCAGCAACAAGCAATAATCAAATTCTTACCACCTATTCAACCTGCATGCGAGAAGATGAAAAGGGACTGAGCTGTCATTGTCACGTGACTATATAGACTTACCGGTGTCACCGGGGGTCACACGTGACCATGTTGGTATAAGATTCTCGATCTGTGCATGCGCAAGAGTGATCATTCAGTGCTTTAAGCACCGCCTCTGGCGGTCAGTAGAGATGAAATAGAACAAAAAAAGTAGAAAAGGAACCATAGGATAATCTCCTCATGGAAAACTGTACAGTGCTGTAGAAATTACATAATTACATTACATTTTAATTTCCATCATCATGCTGACAAAGGTTCCTCAGTGGGGTTAAGTAATGAACAGTAGGGTGGGAGGACCTCCATCAGCGTCATGTTGTGGGTTGCAGCCATATCCTGATGTTGGACTGATGGAAACTGGCAGATGTCCTCAGCCTCTTCTGACTCTTCTTCTCTCTGGCTGTTCATTCTGTCCAGATACTTGTTCAACAGTTCTCAGAAATGTAACATTGTGTTGTGTTCTGGCTATGTACACCATATTGTTGCCAACTGATGGTTCACAGATGCACCTTCAATCTGTTTTCAGAAAACTGGTTGATCGTTGGTTGAGCTAATGGTTCATACATTGACCTGTTAGAGAAACTCAGGACTCACTTGGGACCAATTTACCAATTCAGGACAGATTTAGAAAAGAATCAATTATAAATTAATTAAAATATGATTGACATTATGACAACTTTAAGACTTATGCATGTTAAGACTTACACAATGAACTTATGCTGTTTTGGAAGTTGAGAATTCAACACCGACACGTTTAACATATTTTGATCAACATTATTAAAGCAAATTACAACGGGGGAAAAGCAGAGAAGTGCACATAATCAGTTACATGATGTACAAAAGCAAAACTTGCAAAAGGAATGAGCAACTCATTTTTGATGTGCAGAAGTGACACAGTAATTTGAAGATTGAACAGGTAGTTTTAAGAATTTCAATTCTGTTCTCAGAAATGCACCCAAACTGAGAAAAACTGTCAAATATTAATATTTAAATGCTCTTATCTTAAAACCCTTCAACTGTCATGGACCCAGTGACTTTAGTGCAAGTATTTTGGGGGTGAGAGTCAAGAGGTCAAAGGAAAATATTAAATATTAGCTCTGATGCCAAGCTTTATACTTCCAAGTATTACCAAAGTATTGAAACAAAAGCTAAGGTGTTCTTCACAGATTTAACTTGCATGCATGAACATTTCACACTCAAAGTAATTCAAATTACTGATCCAAACTTGGAAAAGTTGCTTTTGCCATTAACAATAACTGTAATGGATAGAGAACTATTTACATTAAGTTGTCTAAATTATTCAAATTTGTATATTATTTATTGTAAATTATTTAAAGGATGTTGCAGGTTGTTTAATGATATTTGTCTGTTTTGATTACCACTGTTCATTGTTCAATGTTTATAATTTATCATTTCCCCCTTTTGTTTTCTTATGTAAATAGAAAACAAACAAAGTATTGTTCAGAGACTCTTTTTTTGTACATATGTCTAAAATGTCCAACTGAAACTGTACTGCAAAGGCCAAAAGTTTTATTATTTTAAAGAGTTCAGATCAGAATTTGGATTGCTTTCCTAAAAAGCAGTGTCAATGTTCTGTGTGAACCGACAAAAGACAAATTGATCAATTTAGGCAGAGGAGCAAAAAATGTAGACAAAGATTATGCAGTACTGTAAGATGTCTTTGCGTTTCAAATCAAATATTTTGTTGGACTTGAATTTATGTATCAATTCAATCAAAATTTAAGGCACACAAATGTTGTGAGCCAGTTGTTGTCCAATCAGTTTGTTTTTACATAATCAATTATTATCATATCCACTTTAAAAGTTTCATCATGTCCAATTTGTGCCTTTCTACCAAGACACGCATGTGTTTCGAAATCAAGAGTTAGTTCCGTTAGTAA
>NW_015115651.1:86066-88226 GCF_001443285.1 Poecilia latipinna
TATTGTTCAGAGACTCTTTTTTTGTACATATGTCTAAAATGTCCAACTGAAACTGTACTGCAAAGGCCAAAAGTTTTATTATTTTAAAGAGTTCAGATCAGAATTTGGATTGCTTTCCTAGAAGGCAGTGTCAATGTTTATTTTGGACTGACAAAAGAAAAATTGATCAATTTAGGCAGAGGAGCAAAAGATGTAGACAAAATTATGCAGTACTGTAAGATGTCTTTGCGTTTCAAATCAAATGTTTTGTTGGACTTGGATTCATGTATCAATTCAATCAAAATTTAAGGCACACAAATGTTGTGAGCCATTTGTTGTCCAATCAGTTTGTTTTTACATAATCAATTATTATCATATCCACTTTAAAAGTTTCATGTCCAATTTGTGCCTTTCTACCAAGACACGCATGTGTTTCGAAATCAAGAGTTAGTTCCGTTAGTAAGTTAGTTGGTTTGTTATTAGAAGAAATAAAAACAATAATATTAATAAAAATGAAAAGAAAAGAAAAAAAAATGTCAAACTAAATGAAGCAGTCTTGTAATAAATGCTGTCTGGTCTTAAACCAAAGCTGAAATGTGATTACTCCTTTTCCAACATTCCCATTTTGAAGTAAGGTAACCGAATTATCTACTGTAGATTTAGAATCATAAATTGTCTTTGAGACAAGAATATTTTGTAATGAACCTTAATTGAATCTGGAGCTGTTTCATAATCACCTTTTAATTCATACAAATATTCATATTTATTTACCAATTCTGTTCCCTCTTTAGACATTTTAAGGTGACCAAGTTTCAAATAAAAAGGAATCCTGTTTTTGATAAGATAATAAGAGAGACACATTTTGATTAGTCCATGATAAAGTTCAAGTCTGCTATAAACCTCAGTTTTCAAGTTTCATTAAGTTTAAATTTAACCCTGTCTACAGCTAAGCTGAGTTTCAAAAACTTCAACCCATTAGATGTCACTTTATTTTGTTTATAATTTTACCTGTTATGTAATTTCATTCATCCTTCATACAGTTAATTTTACCACATGTGAATATAGTGAATGATGCAGGATTATTTGAGTTTCAACCAGTTTTCCCTCAGCGTCAATTATTGCTTCCAGCCAATATTCCCCAAAGGCTGTCTGTTTAACAGGTCGCCTCCTTTCTGCACCAGGTATTCTAGCCCCTTTTTTTTTTGTTTTTCTCTTTCTCCCTTATTTTCATATTCGTCATGCTTTGACAAATAGGTTATTAATGCTTCTATTTGCTCACCGAGCCCAATCCATGGCCCGATGCCCCACTTTGGATCATATTTTTCCTTTTCAGATTCACCCTCCATTTGTTTAGGTTCAAAATTTAGGCCCGAAATCACTTCTTTTCTCTTATCCCTTTTTTTTTTTTTTGCTCGCTCAGCGGCGAGGAAATCACACACAACGGAAAGATTTTGCTCGCGCGGCGGCGAGAAAGTCAAAGACCACAGATGAAATAAAGAACCTTCCCACAGATTATAATTTCCCAATGTTTACCATAGTTTTTAAAAGACATTGCAATAAACGGAGAAGAGCACACAGGTAACATCTGCTCAGCGGCAGAGGCTTACACACACAGCTGACAGACACACACACAGCTGACAGACACACACACAGCTTTCAGACACAGAAATGGATCCACGCTTTTCAGCTCCTATGATGTCCTCTCATCACTTATTTCACTTACTACTCTACAGAGGAACAGATCGCGATCAACCTTTATCTTATTCTCTTATCTCTTTATTCTCTTGTCTCATCTTTTTTCCTATGGTGGACTCCTCTCAACACTTGTGTTTCTTGAGCAAGTCACAGATTGGCTAACGCGTTATTTTTAGGGGGCAGCACTCCCCAAGGATAAAACCGACAAAACCTCGCCTTTACCTTCCCCGTGTCCGGGGGAGGTCGGAGACGACCAGTTCTCACTACAGAGCCAATCAACCTTTAAACCTAATTTCTTTAAACCTAAAAACTACTTTTTCTTTAAACCTAAAAACTACTTTTTCTTTAACGTCAAATCAGTTTCTGAGTGTGTCCAGATGTAGAGCCGGCGCAGCTCGATAGGAAACCCCGACAGTGCCCAGGAGGCTTCAGTGTGGCGTTTCAGCTTTAACTCGGTCCACCAATCGTGGAAGGCGCCCACAGTCT
>NW_015115651.1:92087-94948 GCF_001443285.1 Poecilia latipinna
TATGTATATTGAGAGAAATGTGCATTTACATTTGTGCATATATTTGTGCATAACAAAAGTCTATTTACAATATGAGAAAAATAAAATTATGCAAATACCAATGGAAATGTAAAATTAGTAAGTCAGCTAATACCAGCAGGGACATGACACTGAGTGAGTTTGTTGGTGCACCATCATGGAAAATTCAAATATAATATCCAGAAATGTGTGGTTGTGTGATGAGGAAAATAAAGGTACAAATGTTCAGGGGCTGAATACTTTTTGGACCTGCCATAGTCTTGAAACTCGGAGTTCTGACCCATTTTCCTGTGATTCCTTGTTCAGCCTGACCTTCCTTCCTGTATATTGTCACACTCACAGCTGTCCCAACTAGCTGCATACGTCGGCTGTTTTTATATGTGGCAGCGTTTGTCCTGTGGCTAACAAGTCCAGAGACTGGCACCGAGGCCGACACCGTCCTGACCGGACCTGCAGCGGTATTGAGTAAATGCCATAATGCTGCCATGATGTCTTCTTACAGAGGGAGTGCGCCGCCACTCCCCCCCTCTGCGGTTTTGCTGTGTAATGAAATATGTCTCGCTTGATGTATGGCTGCAGGAGAAGCCCAAATCGAAAACTGAATCACACTAACTTAATTTGTGGTTCGGGCAATCAAATTACTTGTTTTGGCTGCTGTGCTGACGATGAATTCATCTTTGTGACAAAGCTGTCAGGGCGGCTAAAGGGGAGGGGGAGACGCAGTGAAGAGTGTGTGTGTGTGCATTGGACTGGGTAATGGTGAGAAGAGGCTAGCAAACAACTTAGCCGCAAGTGTTGTGTGGAGCTTTTGTTCTGGTGTGGAGCAGGAAGTCTTCTGAAGTTTAATAATACAAACAGGAAGTTGTTTTCCTGAACAGACCGCCACGGGTGTAAGCGGTTTACCGGGCTGCGGTGACCCTGTGGACCAGTTAGAGGAGAAAGTGTCAGGAAGTGTGCGGGCATCCCGCAGTCAGAGCTCATTTCTACTGCAGCACAGCAGCTTGACATCACTGCCTCAAGACACAACATGGCTACAGTGAGAGGAGCTCATTAAAGGCTCTGTTCATGGAGAATAAGCCCTTCATGCTTTATTTTTTCATGCGTTTTAGCATATTTTATAAAAATGTTTATAAGGTGATGACACCTCCCATTGGTTTCCCGTCAAGTTCGTACTAAAATGTGATTGCTGTCTTTTTTATAATGCAGAGAGTGGAAGCTCATTATTACACAACAGTGAAACAGTATTGCCATACAGGTTTCACAGTCTACCTTTAGAAACTCTAGATAATTCTGCTGTGATGTTGTACAGATAGATGCCGATTTCTGCCACCATTTTGGCAGATTTCATATGCATATCATTAGCCTCATAACATAATTGCCTAAGTCATATGTTAGTGTTTTTAGAAAACAGGAAAGACATTAATTAAAGTATAGAAAAAAATGTGAAAAAATATGGATTGTTTTGTACTGTAACACATGTTCTGATAGGCTCAGGACACGGGCAATCAGGATGATGTAGTAGTGTAAGAATATCTCAATTTGACCAAAATATGACTTATGCAATTATGCTATGAGGTTACTGATACATTTGCTTAAAAGGAGTTCTCCCAGTATGTACATTGATTTTTACTGGGTATTTTTTCTTCATAAAATCCAGAAGAAATTTTTCCAGGCCAGATTTTGATGAAAGGTATAAATTTGGTAGATGGACACCTTTGAAAACATTTCAGCCACACACATTACTTCATTTTGGCTCAACACAACAAATAATACAAGACTGTAAACCATACCCGGATTATGTTTGGATTTGCAGTGGTTTACAGATTCATTTTCTACTAAAATCAAACTACTCTTCTTACTTTATGAAAATATTGCATATTTTGTTGAACTGGGAAACTAATTACAACAGTGTTGTGTTTTAAAACACTTCAATATGAGAACTTTCCCCTTGACATTATCTCCCCTTGTCATGCGAGTTGAATAAGTCACATGGCATCGTTATGGACGTGTTTGGATCACCAAGCAACAATGATCCAAACATTGAGCTGAACAGAGTCTTGGGTCTTAATCTCTTAGAAGTGTAAAGGGCTGCGGGTGCCCCGTCCCCTCTTCTTGGAAGTATAAAGGGGTGCGGGTGTCGTCCCCCCCGGAGAGGTACGGGTACCGTCCCCCTCTCTTAGAAGTGTAAAGGGGTGCGGGTGTCACCCCCCCGCCCCCCCGGAAGGGTGTGGGTGCCACCCCCCCCTTCTTGGAAGTGTAAAGGGGTGCGGATGTTGTCTCCCCCTCAGATGATAGGGATATGGGTCCGGGTGCCGTCCCCCCTTCTTGAAAGTGTGAAGGGGTGCATGTGTTGTCTCCCCTTGGTTGAAAAGGGGTGTGGGTTTTAATGTTTTTTTTAATGTCTTTATCTTTATTTTGTATTTATTAATTTTTTTCTGTTTATTCAATGTTACATGACTCTGTTTCTGTTTTTAATGTTGTAAAGCACTTTGAAATGCCTTGCTGCTGAAATGTGCTATACAAATAAAATTTGATTGATTGATTGATTGATTCTGCTCACTGGTGCTGCCTAGAGTTTTGTGTAATTTCATCATTAAACCATCATTTACACTACTACCTGGGTCCACCGTGTCTATCCTCACCAACTACACCACAAATCCATCCATCTCTGTCATGATGGAGTTAATAATACAAACAGTGAAAAGAAAAACACCAACAGAGGTCAGTAATGCAAGTATGACGGAGTTTAATGGCCAGTCTAAGAGATTTTTATTTTCAAATACAATATTATTATTATTATTATTATTATTATTATTATTATTATTATTATTATTATTATTATT
>NW_015115651.1:100110-103936 GCF_001443285.1 Poecilia latipinna
ACCGATTAAAAAAATAATAATTATGTGATAAATATCGGTGATTGGCCATGATCGGTCCTCATGGGTGATCGGAATCGGAATTGGCAGGAAAAAACCTGATCGGCACATCTCTAGTTTGTACAGATAAATTATGAAATATGAACAGATTCGCAGGGCACTGGCGGTGTGTGAAAAAAATTATGATCCTTAGGGGAGGCATGACAGAAAATAATTGAGAAACAATGACATAGAGACAGATGAAACAAACAAACATTCACCATCACCTCTACTCAGTACCAGAGTAAGCATTTAAATAAACACATGCTATAAGAAAACCAAAGCAAACATGGGAAATGTACCATCTCCTTTCTGCAAGCCAACGATTAATCAGGCAAACCACCACTGCCCTATCTTTAAAATGGAACAGAAATGATGTAACATTTGGAGCAATACAGATCAGACTATGGCCGTGTTTTGGGCTGAATGTGGTGAGGTCAAACCGTGGAGTGGACAAGTTTAAGAAACAAGGCTGATGAGAAGAGACTGGAAAAGTGGAGATGGAGGAGTGTGGGGGGGCTCACTCCATCGTCCTTCACTTCACACATTGTAAAAACCAGTGCCGCGGGCAGAAAGCAGTCCTGCACCAACAACGTCCCATGAAAGCAGAAATAACAGTGATCCACCAAAGTGAACACGCCAAGCAAAATTAACGAGTTGCAAGATTCGTCCCCTGTTCAACCAATTTCCCCAATTGGGAATGAGCCCGTGATGGGCCAGAACAAATAAAGCTTGTCCATGCATGCATATTTACTCACCATCCGGAGACGTTTCACACTCGCATTGATGAAACAAACATAGGGAACATTTTAAATTTATATTTTTTATCTTCGGGGACCAAAGGACAGTCAAGCACAAAAGATAGAAAATGACTCTGTGCTCAAGACTCTTTGTGATGTATCAACTTGTTTTTATCTAAAGCATTTTAACATGTCAAACTCAGCACTGAGAGGACTTTGACATTTCTAAAACTTTGACATTTCTTTACACATAAGATGTAAAGGACTTGTTATTAAGTACGCTACAGTGGCAACACTGTGGGGGTGTTTTGTTTTTTTAACCATGGAAGGATAATGGCTTAGCTGAAAGATGTGAATGCATATGATTCAACATTAATGCTAGTTAGATCACATTCTTCTGGCCATAAGTGAGAAATAAATGTCTCCTAAACATGCATTCTCTGTAAAAGATAGTCTTTGTAGAAGCACCCTACTTTTCCATTTTAACAGTGCATGAACAAAACTTTCTCCCTGCTGTGTCTCTGGTTCCTCACAATACTGTTTGTTCTCCAATGTTCTATATGTAACCGGGTGGTTTGGCTGGAAGACATAGTTTACATCCAGTGGTTGCAAATTCCCACCCAGTCAGGGCTCTTGAACACATCTAGGCCCCGTTCCCCACCATCACTTCCGTTCACAGCCTTGTTGGGCTCATTAAGCGTATATAGGCACCGGGTGTGCACGCCAATCTGTGTGTGTTTGTTTGGTCCGTTGGTTGAGTTGGCTCTCAGGTCAGATGAGCGCTGGCGCTGTGCTCATCGGGTTGCTGTGAGTGTTCGGATCGTGGACATTTAATACTGATTGCTGCGGTTGCCTCTTGTGCTCCCACAAACCATTCAGAACCACAAACCATTCAGAATCACAAACAGTGCATAGCTCCTTATTTTTATTAGCGTGTTGGGCACAGCCTTGGGACTGGGTTGGGGCAATGCAGGATTTGTTTTTNTTATTATTATTATTATTATTATTATATAGTAATAATACTACGAGAACCAAGTTGTAGCAGAATAGTTATATTGGCAGAATAAAGATGCAATATTGCCTGAAGAAAGTTGTTAAATTAAAAAGCTTCAATAGTGATATGTAACGTGACCCACACAGCAAGTCCAGTTCTTTCTGTTAAATAAAAAGTTGTTTATTTCAAATTGTTTCAAAGGCCTGGGGCTGAAAATTTGCTTCTTATATGCTAAAACATTTAGTATTTACTCATTTGTTAAACCAATACCAACTATAACCTTGCAAGATCAGTATTTCATAATTTAGGGCAGTATGGTGAAAAGTTATCATAAACTTATGACTTTATTCTCGTCCAACTTTACTTGTACTTAAAATACAAATCAAAAACTCAGAGCCTGGCTCTTATGCTCCATCATAAGCAAGTAACTGTAACTCACAGAAAAAAGCTAGACGAAACCTATCTTTTTATTGTTAATGCAAAATGTTAAGCACTTTTCATCTCTTCTCATCTGACAAGTTGAAGTATAAGCAATATGCTGCAATTTTTTCCACAATAAATGTTAAATGCACATCCCAGTGAATCAATTGCACTTTTTCTCTTTCAAACTGAGTATTCTTGATTAAATGTTAAACTGATTTTGAAAAATTATTTTGAGACTTAGAACAATAAAACAGCAGTTTTGATAATACGGTCATACAATGCTGGAGCCAGTGGTTTGTACTAGAGGTGTGCCGATCAATTAGCCACCAATCATAATTGGTCAATTTCCGTGAAAAAGTGTATGATCGGTAATCGCCGATCATGGTCTCTTGTTGCCGATCACACAAGCTGATCGCCTGCATCTCATTTCGCAGCCTGCATGTGCAGCTGATCTCCTCTTTCCTTCACATTGCGCAAACGCACAGCAACAAATCCTAAGCGATATGGAACTTGAACGCTCTGAGTGAATGGGGAAGTTGGCATGTTGCGGCAGAAAATTACCTCAGGTTCGGGGGTGAAGCACGTCAAAATGCATCAACACGACGAATCTAATATGGCATAAAAACAATGACATACTTGACTGAGTTTGGCTGCATCAAGTAAAAAAAAGACATATGGAGCGATCAGACAGCAGGTAAAGCAGCGCACACCCTGCCAGCACGCCTAGGTGGGCCCCATATGGGTTTGTCCGCGGGTTCCACAGTGCCCTCTCATGGGTTTGCCCATGTAGGGCCACAGCCCACATGGGCCCTACATGGTGGTGGGCCCACATGAGTTTGCCCATGTAGGGCCCACGTAGGCTGTGGCCCTACATGGGCAAACCCATGAGAGGCCACTGTGGAACCCGCGGACAAACCCATATGGGACCCATATGTCTGCCCCTTTTCCCCCCATATGGGGCCCACCTAGGCATGCTGGCTCACCTGGATTAGCATGACGGTCAGAAAGCTAAACAAATAATCCGCGCTACAGGTAGTAATATTTCACAGACGGAGCGCCGCTTCTGCTCCACCTGAACTCTCACACCGAACCTCTGTTTAAAAATGTATCATTTAACTTAAAAAAATAAATTTTACATACGTATTAAAACTTTCACTGTCCTAACATGAGACAAACAATCTCTGAAAAAATAATCGATCTCCTCCCTGTTCTGCATAATTACTCCGGTCAGTCAGAAACATCCAATCAGAACTAGCAGTAATCAGCTAGCCGCCATGCTATCAGGAAGTTTTCATTCAGTAACTCAGGAGTGTTTATTGTAATGGATCCTGTATTTGCCTTTAAATGTTAAGTTTTATACTTGAATTTTTTGGCGATGTTGAGAGATTTTATTTTGACTTTTTACATATTGAAACTCTTCAGAGCCTTCATATGTTTTCAGTCTGTTAAAGATAGTATTATCAATAGCAGTACAATTTGCACAATGCCTGTTTTGTTTTGTTTTTTTCTTGGAAAAAGTTATTAAAAACAAGTTTTTGTCTAAATTAAGGTGAATTCATGGTTCTTTTTTCAACATAATGTAACCGGTAGTGTACATGATTATTTTTATTAAACAAATAATAATTATGTGATA
>NW_015115651.1:108987-110056 GCF_001443285.1 Poecilia latipinna
CGTATATAGGCACCGGGTGTGCACGCCAATCTGTGTGTGTTTGTTTGGTCCGTTGGTTGAGTTGGCTCTCAGGTCAGATGAGCGCTGGCGCTGTGCTCATCGGGTTGCTGTGAGTGTTCGGATCGTGGACATTTAATACTGGTAGGATAAATGGATTTGTATGTCACTACTCTACCTGTCTATTATTGTCAGCAGATGCGTCATTGTTTTTTTTTTTGGTATTGCAGATTGCTGCTGTTGCCTATTGTGCTCCCACAAACCATTCAGAACCACAAACCATACAGAACCACAAACAGTGCATAGCTCCTTATTTTTATTAGCGTTTTGGGCACAGCCTTGGGACTGGGTTGGGGCAATGCGGGATTAGTTTTTTTTTTTTTTTTCCTAACATTATTTTGTGTTGTTTTGTGTTTCTACTAATCTGGTTTGCATTTGTTTGGTTCCAATTGCTTCTAGTCTTGTCCTGGGTTTTTGAGCCTTATTGAGTTTTAAATTAGAATAATAAAGTCTATTTTTAATATTGTAAAAGAATGTATAAATAAAATATATTTTGGTATACTACTTCTGTTTCCTCATTCTCAGCCAGACCTACCTGGGTATAATTAATTGGGAAACTCTAGACCACTTGATATTTCAGTGGTCTACCAGTTGGCTTTAGGGCCACGTCCTCAGTCACAATCCGGGTTCTTTCCCCCGTGTTACATATAACAAATCTCTTAGAGAACAGTAGAGAACAAAGAGTTCTGTAGAGCTCCTGCATTTATTCTGAGATCCACATTTTTGGACTTCTAAAAAGTTGCAAACCGTGTATCCTGCTTCTTCCACTTCACAGCTTGGTGCTAATTTGTGTCGATCTTTTACATTCAGATCCACTCAAATACATGAAGGTTTGTGGTTTTAAAGGAACAACATACAGGTTAGTGTTACAAATGTTTTAACTCCAATCGCAGAATTCAAACATGAAACTGACATTAAAAAAAAAGTTATGTTTGCTATTGTGGTATGTTGGTGCGGATTCACCTTTAAGGTGAGTGGTGGGCGGCACCAACGTACCCTTTAAAGCCAGGTG
>NW_015115651.1:114800-117191 GCF_001443285.1 Poecilia latipinna
CTGGGGCCAAGGTCTCGGGAGGCATTGTTGGATTTAATAATTTAAAATTTAATAGTAGACACCGTTATTGTCACACTATTTATAAAAAAGTAAAGAAATGGATTCAAACTGTTTTCTACAAGGTTCAACAAGGTGTAGGAAACATTCCTCAGATTCTGATCCAGATTTGTCAGCTGTGCATCCATAATGTGAATCCAGCACAGAGTAGCACTGGGGTATCCCACCACATCCCAGTGCTACTCTAAGCCCCTTCTTCACTGCTGAGTCTCGCTCTAGCCAGTTATTGTCTGTTTTGGTTCTAGCCAAGTTGGCTTTGTCTCCATTGGCAGTGTGTTCCTCACTATGTGGCCATGGATATGGGCAGGAACCTGTGTGCAGTAGCTGTGGCCGCCAGTCCAATGATGTCCTTTTGTGCATGTATCTTTGTGTGGCCACTTTCTCCAAAATCTTGACGTAATTGTTCATTGCGGTTTGCCCCATTCAGTTGACGCTGCAATGTGCTCTTCTGCCACAGTTGACAAAAGTTTGGACCTCCAGATTTGACCATAGAATAATCCATTTGCAGCTCGACACCTTGCCAACTCAGAGTTTCTCCCAGAAAACTTGCTAAGCCTGATGGTCGGGGCACCGAGGCGGTCCATCATGTTTTTGTATTAAAATATATTTAGTAGTCAGGAAATGTAGAAATATTACTGGGTAATTATATGTATACATTGCCAGTGAAATGCTATTTAAACCCACAACTAGTTTTAAAAACATGTCAAAAAATGCAATTAAAATGAATATAAATTATTTGCACTTCTGTTTAATCCAAATTAAGTCAGCAGGTCCATAAGGCCCCCCAGGCCTTTAGGGGCCCCATAAATGTTCATATTTTAACACAAATCAGATACAAAAATGTAACATTTGTTTATTGAGATTATCAATGCTGCTAAATTTGATTTAATGGTTTCAGCATACATAAATTGAAAGACTTTAAATTGTTTAACATTTATAAGTTAAACAATTTAAGGAGCTGGCAAGTTTACTTTGTAAAACTTCAAAGAACAATATTCATATTTATGTTACCACAGCAACAATCTGATGCTGTAACTTTAATCTTTGAGTTTGAGGTGTTTGTTCACAAATACAAATGAGTAAACTACAATTATAACTGATTGCTTTTTAAGTTGGCCAATTAAACTATTCCCACTCTCCCAGATTTCACTAAATGTAAACAAAGAAGCTGTTAGAGGTACTGATCTTTTTAGCAGCAAGAGGGGCCCCTAAGTAAAATTCATACAGCCTTGAACCTGCCTTGCATGATGAGTTAAATCCGCTGCACTGCGCAGAGTTGCTCAACAGAGGATTTCATTTAATGCTTCTAACGTGGCTTTAGTAGCTCTTCCAATAAATGCCATAGAAACTGTTTTGGTTGCTGGAGTTAATGGGACGAGATTTTCAGATACCCGCGTGGCTATGTGCATCATCTATGGCTGACTAAGTGGACAAAGCATTTGATGTGGTTTAATGCATCGTGTAACAGGAAAAATACTAAATAATATTAAAATATAAAATCAGCATGACTATGAAAGCTCCTCACCGGGCTGACCTTGCATGATGAGGTTTGCGTTGCGAGGTTTAACCACTAGCACCGGCTAACTGAGAACATGGACATAAACTTTATCAGCGCAGACAGAGCCAGGCGCTGGGCAGCGTATTGAGATGTAAATGCCCCACATAACTCTTTGTTCATAAAGATAAATCATTCTCACCGCTCCCTCAAAGCGCACCTCTGAAAACGCGCGACTACAAGTTATTCCTGCGGTTCACATAACACAGTGGGTTTTAAACTCTTACCTTGATGTAGAGTTCTCCAAAGAATCATAATTCCTCACAGGGGCGTGATGTAAATATCCATACAGGTCAGCCTGTGTCCAGTTTGAGTAAAAGGAGGTGCACGCAATCCGCAACGAGGGAATGCACAGAGACGCCAGCTGTGTGATTGGTTCACTCTCCCGGCTTTAAATGCATGCATTGTAAACCAATCTTTTAGGAATTAATTTGCTCTGCCAGTGAAATGCTCAGAGCAACAGAGATGCTTGCCAAAAAAAATAAAATAAAAATTAAGCATGCAGTTAGTGGGGGCAACAGACAGAGACCCAGTAACTGCAAATTGCACAATGAACTCAAACCAGTTTAAGATGATTGGAGCTTTATAAGATTTATTATCCAGATCAGAAGATGGTTTCACTGCGGTCATGAAGAAAAGGGCATGATCAACAACTATAGTCAGAATTTGGAGTTTAAATGATGCTAAATTGGTACTTGGGGGGGGGGGGGGGGCAAAAAAAAAATTTCCCCACCACGCTAAAAACTTACCAACCCGAACAAAAACGCCCGCCTTAATCC
>NW_015115651.1:120366-127395 GCF_001443285.1 Poecilia latipinna
AGAAACAAAAAAAAATAGTAAAAAATTATATTTAAAATATAATTTTTTTCTTTTTTGGGGGGGGGGGGGGGCTAAAGAAAAATATTCCCCACATCGTTAAACCATTACCAGCCTGAACAAGACAGCCTGCATTAATCCTTTTGGGACGTTTATGACAAATGTTGAGTGCATCACCTGAATGCTGTGGCTGCAGTAGAGACCAGGCAACTTTTGCCAGTCTGTTATCCAGCTTTGATAATCTTTTGCAAATTGCAAACTCAGTTTCCTGTTTTTAGTCACCAAATGTGACACTTGGTGTGTATTTTCTGCTGCTTCAAAACTTAATGTTTTATGTGTTCAAACATGTTAATCTGCACACTTTGGTTGCAGCAAGTGGTTATTTGAGCTTCTGCTGCCTGTTTTACTCTGGCCTCTGAAATCAACAAAAGGCCTTTCCATCCTTACAACTGCTTCTCTAAGAGACAGTCGACAGCAACCCACACCTTCTTCTGCTTTGTTGGGCCTTTGTCCTGATGTGATGGCAGAGAAACTGTTTTTGCATCATCTGTCACCTTCAATAACCCGAAGAGGCAAGTAAGAACACAAGCTTCTTGGGTAAGAAGCTGGGTTCGATAGACTTGAGATGGGCGATACTGAGAAAAAAGGACGAGACGATTCGAGGTACAGTGAAAAAAGAGCAGCCGAGTCAAAGATGAAAGGAGAAATGTGGAGGAGTTTGCAGCTTTAAATGGAGCCAGCTTTTTACGAAAGTGAGGAATGGTGATAGACAAAGAGAAAGTCAGGAATACAAATTTTATTATTTTTAGTATTAACAGTTAATCGAAGTGCATGTGAAAATAGTAGATTGAGCATGATTTTTGAACAAGATCTTAATTTAGGTTGGTTTGTGTTAATGATGTAATCTAAATAACTATGGTTAGGTATTTGCTGAACTTATATAAACACTACAGACAAGAGTTGGGCCTGCAGGGGAGACTGCGTTATCGGAGAGGAACGAGGCCATAAATGAACTCTCCTACACATGCAGTTTCTCAAGCAAGCAGCAACATAAGAGACATGATTCTCTTATGCTGGAAAAGATCAAGTTTTGGCGGAGCACATAGTTCATTAAATGCTAGTATCTGAGCTAGTATAAAACTGCTGGCTAAAGATAACACGTAATACTTATAATTATGATCTAATTTGTAGGATATTTTTCTTAGCTATTAACAGCATGTTTTGATTAGTAATAGTTTAATTTGTAGTCTTATATTAACAGCCCTAGTTAGTGTCTAACTCGTGTTAAACTGTAATGTCAGTCAAATATATAATCAAAATAAGTGGAATATTAATTAGAAAATGTCTGGAATTGATGTGTTTGTATTTAAACTTTTCAGGTATACTCTAAGAAGTGTGGGGAGACAACTGTGTTAATTCTTAAGTCAGCATTGTGATCTACCAGCTGGGAAAGGAATTCTGACTCACTCTGCTCAGTTTGTCTTTGTCACTTTTAATTCACGGCAAAAGATCTGTGTCTTTTTGGAGAAATTCCTCGGCAGGGAAATAAAATTAGGTCTGTGACGAGATAACTTTTGGTTGAACTCTGGAAATAAAAAGAATCTTTGTTCAAACCGAGGAACTGAGAGAGAGACCGGGTTTCAAACTGACAAGAGAAAATCCTGTCTAAAATTAACTTTGATCTCCCTTTTCTAGAGAAAGACACACCGTAGTTCTGAGATTAAACGGGTGTCTGAAGGTAATAAAATTTACTTCGAACAACCCATTTTAGTAATTTGAAACTTCTTGCAGCTATAGAAGGAGAGAACACACCTTAATTGCATATATTAAAAACAACACCCCTTTTGATAAAAAGTCTCCACACTGAGCAACAAGTTAGATTTTGCTGTTGCAGCCATACGGCGATCTTCAAAAACGTGTTTTTGCCTTTTTCTTCTTTCTTGTTCCTATTTTTTCTACTTCTCTCAGGTAATTAATGTCTGCTTTGTGGTTTTGAAGTTTCTGATGTGATGTGCTGTTGATGTGATTTTATGCTTTTGATTGTCTGAATAAACTCTGAAAATGTGACGTGGAGCGTTGACTGTTATCTCTGTGTGGTTTCACTTTCACGCACGTGGCACCTTGAGAATACAACGAGCTCAAAGTTTTAACAATTATTCTCTTTATAACAAGAGGGAGAATGAAAGTTGCTCCTGGGGAAAGCACTGAGATGGAGAGTGAAAGAAAACAGCTGGCAAAGAGGACATGGAGGGTAGAGATGCTCAGAACTGGAGAAAGTGCGTCAAAAGAAAGAAGGCCGTTCTCCTGTGAGAGCTATGCTCTCTCTGTCAGGTCCATATTCCCTGGACAGCCAGTGCTTGTTACGTTAATGGCCTAGAGAAACACTGTGTCACTTAATCACCTCGATGCATTGCTAACGTGGCTGCAGCTTTTGTCTCCCAGCTCCCTCTCTGCAAGTGACTAATTGATCCTGAGAGACCAACACAACCCCGCTTCCCTCCCACACACACACACTGCCCACCCCCACCCCAACCGCCTGTCTCACGGGCTGATGAACAATGTGAGAAAAAGTCGCTGATAAATGGGAAAAGAGAGAACCGGATGTGTGCCCGGTTCTGGATAATGTAGCTCACTGTCTGCTGCGGTGCTATCTCATTTCCCCACACAATAGTAACATCACCACTTTGTAAATGAAAGTCAGTCAGGCAAAAGATGCCCTCACGCTCTTGTAGCTCCTTCTGCAGATAATGGCCACATGTACATCATTCCTGTAGATGCAGGAATGATGTACATTCCTGCAGGAAAAGCAGTATGTAAGCAGTTAATGAATTTCATTCAAGTGTGTGAGCCTCCTGTACCCACAATGCATTGCAGAAGTATTCAAACTTTTGAAACTTTAACAAATCTACACATTACAGCCATGAACTTAATAGACTTTACTGGTTTTGATGTGATGGATCAACAACATGCACATTTAAACACTGACATCTTTGCCTATTTGTCTTTATAATTAGCTCGACATCGGTCAAACTGGATGGATTTTCAAGTATTAATACAGATTCTCAACTGAATTTAGCTCTCGACTTTGACTAAGCCATCCTAACCAAATGTTATATGTTTATACTTGTTGCCCTACAGCAGTGGTGTTCAAAGTGGGTCCTGGAGGGCCGGCATCCTGCATGTTTTAGTTCTCTTCCTGGTTTAACACACCTGGAACAAATGGTGGCTCATTAGAAGAACATTGACATGCTGAGGACGTTGTTACTACCACCAGGGAGAAAACTGAAACATGCAGGATGCCGGCCCTCCAGGACCCGCTTTGGGCACCACAGACCTATTGAAGAGAAGCCTCTCCACAGTATAATGCTGCCAAAACCATGTTTCACTGTGGTGATGGACGATCCAGGAAACAGTGTAAGAGAAAGTACGAAACCTGCATGGATGGGCTCAATTGATCATAGCTTATTATGATCAATCAAGATAACATCTGCACAACTTCAGCATTTTTTGTTATTTAGCCAACTGTTCTCCTTTCCTTCTATTTTATTTCTGCCAAAGTGGAAACATTAATTTCAGCACAGGTTAAGTAGGGAGGTTATGAAAAATCAAATTGAGTTAAGCTGTCACTTTAAACCAGGGGTGCCCAATACGTCGATCGTTTTGAGTCGATCTCGGCAGATGACAATCTGAACGCCAGGACGCTGAGACCAGCGCTTCCTCTTCTGACGGGCTTATCAAAAATATTCACCAAGATCCTAGACGTTTGTAGCTTCATTAAAAAAGAATAATTATTTTTAAAAATCAACGAAACGTGTTAAAATTAATAATCTCAGTAATTATTGTTTGAACAAGGTGTTGCGCAATTCAGTGCGTTTCGGTACCATTAACAGAAAAAAAAGAAGTAAAAAAGCGACTCAAAGACCGACTGACGAGCAGAGCAGGAGTTTAAATTAGCTACTCAAACACCGCTGTGTTCATGAGAGGCTTATTAATAATGGAGGAATAAATATCAAGCCTGGAAACGTGATATTGCAACGAACTGAATGTTGTGTTTTTGACATAATCTCTGCTCGGCTTGCGGGGCGCAGGCGGTTGCCACGGCAACGGGTGGCTTAAACGACAAAGAGACAGAAAGTAAAAAGGTAGGAGTGGTTTTGAGTTGATCACCTGTTCGGATTGTTTTACCTTTGTTTACCTTTGCTGTGGCTCATCACACACGCTGTAGTTTCTGAACGTTCAATAAACGACAAAACTTGGACTAATTACCTCGTTCGTTTGTGAGCATACGTCACAACAAACATCAAATAGGACAAATATATTTCATTAAGTTTTAACAAATTCTACCGCAATAATTATGTGAAATTAAATTAATTATATCCCGACTTCAGAAGATTTGCCTTTAGCTTTTCTGGGCTCTTTGGTTAGTTTCTCATATTGAGGTCATCAAACCAAAGTTCAGATCTACCATGACTGACTGACACCTGCTGGCCTCAGGTTTGTAACCAGCTTCTGTCTGAGAAACCAGTAACCTGCTCCCATTGTCAGAATCTCAGTGAGGAAGAAACTGCGTTAGGTTTTCTGTCACTTTATTATTTCTGCTATAACTGATGCATATTTGCATTCAAAATAAGTCAATAGAGTTTAATTTGTAATTTTTATGTCTTTGTGTCATGAGGTAGATCTCAAGCGGCTGGTGAGAGAAAAAGTAGATCTTGCTCTCAAAAAGTTTGGGCACCCCTGCTTTAAGCCTTGTACTAGTTTTCTTCCACAAAATGGTTTTGCATAGAATGTAAAAGCTTAATTTTAGTATGATACTTTTATTATTATAAAAGTTATTATATTTGTATGTTAGCAGCTTTAATATGCATTAACACAGACAATGGAAACCTTAGCATGGCCATAGAAGCTGACATCTACAGCCTTCCTTATCCTTCCTCAGCATCAAGGAAAATTCATAGTGCTCATTTTCTTTAGAATATTTCTGATATGCTCTATGAAACAAACCATTAACAGGTGAATTTTATGGAAATCATTTTTAGCTATGAATCACAGAAAAAACTGTGAATCAACAGTGATTTGACGACGGTACACCAGTCTGCTTTAGCCAAAGTTCTTCTGGTCTATTACATGAAAACCCCACAGATCTTCTGGTTCTGGTTCTGGTTCTGAGGATTCAGCGTAGGACCAAACATGGAGAAGCAGTATTCAGCTTCTTGTACGCCACAAATCTGGAACAAATGTCCAGAAAACTGAAAAGATGCTGAAACACCGAGGTCCTTTAAACCCAACTGGTTGGAGATTATTCTGAACCATAATAAATGAAACATTAATCAACATATTGATGTGTATGATTTTGGTGATACTCATCAAAATGTAATGTTTGTTTAGTTCTTGGCTGCATTGTGTTTTTTTTATAGCTTTGTGATTTTCTGTTTTTATTATATAAAGTATGTGGTGCTTAAATGTGACATACAAATAAACTTAATTGATTAAAGTTTGCAAATGTAATTTGATTTAAAGGTGGAAAAGGTCGACTTCTTTCCCAAACGTAGAGAAAAAATGACGATCTTATGCCTGAAAACATATATAAAACCGTTTCACAGCAGAACGCCGTATCTCCACTGGATCGTGCTCTTTTTGGCCTAAAGCCACAAAGCGAGGTATTGTTTACTTCCCTTCATCCTGTTGCAGAAGGCCCCAGGTAAAGCGGGGTAAAAGAAAATGCTTGAGAAAAATAAGATGAACAGAAAGAAATAGAACTACTCCATTTTGAGGACGAGGCCAAGGCAGCATCGGTGGAAATAAGCCAAGTGAACAGACGATTGGTAATGTACCTAAAGGAGGAGAGGATCCTCCTCCCTCCTTCCAGCTCTTGTCTTGTCAGATATGGTTATGCTTACTGGAGACACAGAGGGAAGGGGGTCAGTGCACCAGCGTGCCTCAGAACATCACCACGCCTGGGTTATGATAAGAACAGCTTCTGATTCATGGCTTACTGCGCAGTAATGTGTACAGATGATAGATGGTGAGTGAAATAAAGATAGGGCTAGGAAGCTGGACAGCCACTCTTCACCATCAAGCAGATTGTGTGCGTTTCACTTCATTCAGGCAGCGACTCTTAGGGAGGAAAAATCTGTAGCATAACATGATTTTACTTTAGGTGGAAATATTTTCTGGATTGTGGGTTTTCCAAGTATTTGAGAAAAAAAACACAAAATGGAACAGAAAATTTGAATTAAACCTGAGATGTGTTTCTTAAAGATATTATTTAAATACCAAATAGGTGCAATTTAATAAAAGCAAATAATTATTATATTGATTCATATACATAAACTATATATGAATCATCATTATATATGAATGTTCACAATTCATAAACTGATCAGCTTTGAAGGGAGAGAGAGAAATACAGATTTACTAATCACAATATACATTTGTTTTTAGTTCATTAATTCAGAATCAGAAGATCATTTATTGATCCACTAGGGTAAATTTATTATTAGCTGACAAAGTATTAAATATTAGCAAATACAAATATAATCATAAGCAATATAGAATGTATAAAAATGTATACATAAGTGTGATACTATAAGTAATTTAACTATGACCTTAAATAGAAAATAAAGTAAGATAATAAGTATGTACATAGAAATATGGATCTATAAATGGTACAGAATAAACCTAAAAATAGATAATGAATTACTTATTAATGGATTAATTCTGATAACCCTGAATAAAACTCAAAGCAACCATCACTCACTAATGAACCTAATTGGATTAAATACAAAGTAAAAGGCGTTGGCCATCGACCTTGATGGAGGGAGGCATGAAGACAGCTTTGAGGTTTGCAGCTATTTTTTAGCCTACATGCAAAAAGCCATGTAAGGTAAAATACATGAACTCTGTCCCTATGATGTCCATTACCATTATTGTTTGGGAATGCTTTTTCTCAGCAGGGACTGGGAACCTGCTAAAAGTGGATGGAGTGAATTCAATCAACTAGCTTTCCTATGGTGTTAGGGTCCCTACGGA
>NW_015115651.1:133129-137042 GCF_001443285.1 Poecilia latipinna
CAGATGGCAGGAGAAAGCTAACACCAGAGGAAGGCTAGAAAAAGACTTGAGACTGGAACAGCTGAGATCACTTCACATCCAGAATGTTTTCACACCAGATAGTCCAGTAGACTTGCTTCGATTAAGGACCAAAGCTGCAATATTTGTCACATTTTCAACTAGGGTGGTTCACTTCCACACTGCACTGTGTCAAACGACCCAAACCCTTTGAAAAGCCTGTTCACCTGCTCGCCTGTGAGGGCGCTGCAGCACTGATGGAAATAACACAAAAAGCACTGAAGAAGACCTGAGAGCTTTTTCTTCACAAAATGTAAAGAAAAATGGAGAAGTGTCAAATTTTAGCGGTTGGAGGATTTGTTTTTTTGTCTTTGGCCATTCTCCTGCTAGCTACATTCAGGTCTGTTTTGGTTGTAGTTACCCAGAATACCCTGCACTATGGTCCACTACCAGTACTTTTGAATTAGAAGTATTTTTCAGTTCCCTATTTCCTCCCGTTTGTGTTCCCAGCAGATCTCCTTAGTTTCCCTGTGCTACCTTCTCCCCAGCCCTCAGCCAGCTCCTGTGCCAAATTACTCATACCTATCACTCTTCTCATTTAGCCAGGCCATTGTTCCAATTACTACCTCCCAGTACTTAAGCGAGTTTTCAGTCACAACACGCCTGTCCAGCTTGTTACCGTGCTCACCACGTTGCCAGTTGTTACCATTGTTATCCCTTGTGTCTCCTGTTTCATTGTGTTTTGGATTTCCTCGTTTTCACTGGATTTTGGATTTAGTTTATTTTGTTCATTAAAATAACATCCACATATAGTACGTCTACTGCCTGCTGCGTTCGGGTCCACTGCCACACAACATCATGACACAAACCAGATGAAAGAGCCCATCTTTAAACATTTAATGTGTAATTAAACAATAAAGGTGACAAATAAATTTTATGAAATAAATCACACTTTAAGTAAATATTTATTGTATTTAACATATTTCAGGTAAGTGAACATGTAATGAAATAGATCCTGTACTAGAATTTTATGCAGTTGAACATTACGGGTAACAAATGTGATGATCATCTGTACATTTTATGAACATTTTAAAAATATATTTTTTTAAATATAATTTTGGTTAAAAATTAAAAAAGGGGTTAAAATGTTATAAAAATATGCCTAATCTATAGATTAGGCATATCTTTAGAATAATTTCACATGAATTTTGAGTTAATAGGTCACATGACCTGGAAGCTATTGAAGAAAAATACAAAATTTTGACTACAGAAATAGCTAAAAAATATAAAACGTGTTAAAATGTAATAAAGATGAGTGTGCCTCATCTATACAGTCTAGTAGAACAATTTCACACAGATTTTGAGTTAGAGGTACATGATTTGGAAGCTATTGAAGAAAACATTTAATATTAAAATTATGTGTAGTGTGCTGTGGTGGCACAGGGGTTAAGCATAACCCACATATGGAGGCCTTAGTCCTCGACATGGCCGTCACAGGTTCGATTCCCAACCTTGTAACCTTTGCCGCATGTCTTTCATTTCCCACTTTCCTGTCAATTAACTATCAAATAAAGGCCACAAGAGCCAATAAAACCTTTAAAAAAAATTCTTGAATATGACTTAAAATTTTAATAATGGATAGTGTGCCTCTTGTAATAGCATGAATTACCACTTTTTTGTATCAGTTAGTCACAAGACAAGGCATTTATTTACAGGAGTGTTTGGTTCGGAAATTGATGGTCTCTATTTGAACCTCCGAGCGCTTGAGGAGGGAGCAATAAAGAACAGTTGGCTGAAATTAGCGTTCATAAATCGGATCAACCTTGAGCTGAACGCACCTTACTACTCGGAGCGCGGGACAATATCCAACTTGAAAACAACTTCACAGTAACACAATGAAAACACTGGTGTTCTGACTAGTTTGTTTTGGTCTGTGGACACCAAAGATGGCGCCGAGCAACAATGTGAACCTATATCACACGCAGTGACATAGGTTCCAAAGCTCTATTGAATGACTGAGCTTGTTTAGCAAGCACCCCCTGTGTCATCAACAGGGTTCTGGGCATGAGCATCTTTGTTTTCCTGCCTTCTTCCTCCGCAGGGTGAACCAGGGGTAATTGATTGGTTTCCCAGTAGTAACTGGGAAACCAACTGGGAAACCAGTGGTAACTTCCTCAGCCTGTCTTCTGCTGAAGGTCTGTTCCCAGTTGATTACTCCACTGTGCCTTCCAGGGTCTCGTCCAGTGTCTCCTGGTTGCTCCTCCATTGCTCCCTTGGATCCTCCATCATGCGTTCACCTTGATCTGTCACAGACAAAATGAACACGGGTCATCAAGCGGATCGCTCACTTCCTCCTGCTAACCACACTCAGCCCTTGTGCGTATTCTAAGCTCCTCCTCAGATCGTCTCCAATCTTTTGGAACAGTGAAATTCTCCTCCTCAGGTCACCGCTTGAGGCTCTGTTCAAACCCAGTGCTTAAGTCCACTTACCCAGACCAGCTTCCATTAGAAATATGCACAAAACTTTGCTGATATTCCACTAAATTCAAAAACACGATTTCACAATTGCTGTTTCCATTAAAAAAGAAATGCAGATAAAGTCACCCATGAATAAGTTTGTTGATGTGATAAATCAATCATGGTTCTACCACTTCCTGTCATTTTCTTTGTCATTTCCACTAGCAGAAATATCTGGTTGTTAAATGCATGACTTGTAAAGAGAAAGAAGCGTTTCCATGGCAGTTTTGCAAAACAAAATGTCAAATTGCTTAATATGTGGTCAATAGAAACAGAGCTATTTTTGCTGGACTTTTGAGAAAATCCCACCTATTGACCCTCTGCCTTCATCATCACAACAACGTTTCTCTGTTGAGCTGCTCACAATGTTCTTAAGAGGAACTTTGTGGACACAGGCAGTGCCTGAACAGTTTCAGTGAGATTCAAGTTTTCTCAAAATAAAAAAACACAAAGTCAATTTTACATATTAACCCTGTTTAATTTCTAATCTGTTTTATTATATGAAGTCATTAAAAGGAGGTGAGATGCTTACTACTCATTACCTCTCAACAGGACAAAATAACTATCCCTTTAAGGACAGAGAAAGCTCTCAAAAGATTACTAAACATTATTAAACATCACTAAACAATGTATCTGTTCAGATGATTGTCAGCAGTTCTGTTCTGCTCTAAAAGTATCTGATTATTACCCAGTATCATGTAAAACTGGATCAGACCTGCTGGTTCTGTCTGACCTTAGCTGCTCTAAGTGGAAGGTTATGAAAGGTTAAACAATTCCAGCAATCAGACGGACTAAAAATGTCTGGAATGATTTAAATGTGACTCTTCATATGTTAACAGAGTGGAGTCCAGAGCTGCTTTTAAGAATAACACTGAACCATTGGGTCAGACTGAAAATATTATAAAGCGTTACTTTATATGCTTATTATGTATGAACCCATTTTTGTGAAAAGCTGAGCAGGGCGACTATAAAAAAGGCCCAGGTTCGTTTTTTATAAAAAAAAAAAAGGATTTTCATAACTAAATCAAAGTTTGAGCTGAAGAGAAACAGAAACTAACCGTGTGTTTCAGAACTACAGTCTGGCTGGCTCAGTAGAATCCAGTGAGAATACAGTCAGTTCTGTTGGCTGCTCTAAATGTATTTAAAAAAAATAAAAATTCCCTTCTCACCCTCCGCCGGTGGTCTCTCTCTCTTTCATCCTCTGAGCTCAGGTCCTCTACCAGAGGCCTGGGAGCTTGAGGGTCCTGCGTAGCATCTTGTCTGTGCCTAGAACTGCACATTTCTGGACTGAAGATGTTGTTCCTGGGATCTGCTCTAGTTTGGGTGTGACTGCCGTGAGAGCCCCGATGACCACAGGCCTTCCAGATCTTTTCCAGTTCCTCTCAGAGGCCCTGGTATT
>NW_015115651.1:141665-143188 GCF_001443285.1 Poecilia latipinna
TTTTAGACAGCTTTAAATAATAAGAGTGGGAGGTGAAAATGAAATGCTTAATGTGTAAAACATGGCTGCAGAGTTAAAGGTCAGAAGTTTTCAGTTCAACTTTCACCAGGAGTAGAGGCATCAAATGGAAAATCTTCACAGTAGACTATCCTGCAAGATTCCCTTAAAGGTAAAAACCAGAATCTACCTGATCTCCTCCTGAAGTTCTGCTGTGGATCACAATCTAGATTTATTTAATGTACAGCGCAGTGGGCCACAAGCTTGAGGTGGAACAAAATTTATTGGATATTTTAAACTTTTTTTACAAAAAACTGCAAAGTGGGGTGTGCAAAATATTGCACACCCCACTTTGCAGTTTTCGGCCCCTTTACATTCAGTGCAGCAAACTCACTCCAGAAGTTCATTGAGGATCTCTGAATGATCCAATGTTGTCCTAAATGACTAATGATGATAAATAGAATCCACCTGTGTGTAATCAAGTCCCCTATGCACCTGCTCTGGGATAGGCTCAGGGTTGTGTTTAAAGTGCAGAGAGCATCATGAAGACCAAGGAACACACCAGGCAGGTCCGAGGTACTGTTGTGGAGAAGTTTAAACCCGGATTTGGATACAAAAAGATTTCCCAAGCTTTAAACACCTGAAGGAGCACTGTGCAAGCGATCATATTGAAATGGAAAGAGTATCAGACCACTGCAAATCTACCAAGATCCGGGCATTAGTGATGGGCAAATGAAGCCTCATGAAGCAATGAAGCTTTCCAACACTTTGCTTTGTAAAAAGGTTCATTACTCAATGCTTCATTCATCACTCACTAGTGACGTCTGCTGGTGAAACTGTAACATTTTTGTCACTCAGTTGGATCATACTTTCAAAAATTTGTAAATGCAATATTGTCACAAAGTTTTCATCAAACTCATATTTAGTAACAGGAGAATCAATTAAATCATATTTAATTGTCTTGTTTTAATTATTAAAATGATTTGTAACCAATCTAATCCTTGACCATCAGTGGTTGTGTTGGGTTTTCTTTTATATCATGGACGATGATATGAAGATATGTTGTACTTTACTGTATTGGGAATTGAGTGATTGCTGAGGCAGACTGAATACTTTGAGTTAGAAACTTGCTTCCTGAAAAACAGAATTTGTTTAAAATAATCTCTTCCTGGGAGTTCTAGTTCTGGTTTTTAATATTACAAATCAAGTTGGCCTCTTCCAATGGTTTTTAGTCTGCTTTTGATGTGTGATTCTGATGCATCTCCTGATCAAACAAAAAGAATTTAGAATTTTCTGAATTTTAAGTTTGTTTTTATTTAGGAACAAGACTTTTTTCACAGTTTCAGGTTTTAGACGGTTTCTTTGTCAGCAGATGACTTCCCACGCCTTGGACAAAACTTGTTCACAAAGCACTGATGATGCAGGTGAACAGAGGAACATACAGTCAGGGGTGAAAGTAGTTTTAAATTCTTGGGGGTACTATGACAAAAAATAAATAAAATTATAAATAAAATTATATATATATA
>NW_015115652.1:0-654 GCF_001443285.1 Poecilia latipinna
AAAAATAGTTTCCAGTTCCTTTCAGAGTATTTTATAAATCTAAATTAAGGATACTATTTATTTTACCTAGGTTATAGTTCTATTTAGGTTCTAGTTAATACTATTTATCTATTTTGATTTACAGTTTGTTTTAATCTGTTTAATCTATTTTAATTCTTTGGTGTTTCCCTTAAGGAGTTTAAAAAAAAACAATAACAGCNTCAAAATATCCCCATTCACTAAACACAAAGAAAGCAAAGTGATAATACTTACACCAGCACACACTCCTTTGTTTTTATTGATCTTACGACGGTTGAGCTGCAAATGCGGTCGTGCACAAGCTTTGAGCTGTGCACGACCGCTTCTGACACGGAAGCTAGGCATTCCGTATCAGATTTGGGAAATCTGTGAATTTTATTTCCACAAATATGATCAGGATGCCTGACATCTCCTGTACAGATTCCCCACTGACAGTGGAGAACCATTCTTTTTTAAGTCCTGACGCAAAAACTTTCTGCCGGTCTGCTAGTCCACAATGTACATTAGCATGTGTTTACTACTGTAGCTTGTGAGATGGTCACGCACGTGGTAGCTGCGCTGTGACGTGAAATGGGCATTAGCCAATGAAACGCAGCCCCTGTCGTAAGGTCCATAGACACAGTGTTGTTCAGCATG
>NW_015115652.1:5523-8291 GCF_001443285.1 Poecilia latipinna
TCTGTCGCAGGGCCACTCAAAATATCCCCATTCACTAAACACAAATAAAGCAAAGTAATAATACTTACACCAGCACACACTCCTTTGTTCTTATTGATCCTACGACGGTTGAGCTGCAAATGCGGTCGTGCACAAGCTTTGATCCAAGCTAGGCATTCCGTACCAGATTTGGGAATTCTGTGAATTTTATTTCCACAAATACGATCAGGATACCTGACATCACCTGTACAGATTCCCCACTGACAGCGGAGAACCATTCTTATTTGAGTTCTGTCGCAAAAACTTTGATTGTGTAGATTGTGATCTGCTAGTACTTTAGCTTTTGTTTGTGAGACGGTCAAGCACGTGGTAGCTGCGCAGTGACGTCAAATGGGCATTAGCCAGTGAAACGCGGCCCCTGTGGTAAGGTCCATGCGCTTCCGTACCACTCTGCTGTAATAATTAGTATCACAAACTCATCTTCCACAGCCCTGAGTTAACATGCTGTAATTTATAGCTGCTTCTGGAAACTTTGCTGTCCATTGAGGGATTATCTGGCCTTAAAAGCTGCTTTCACGCAGCATAACAACAAAAACATTGAATTCTTTATTTGCACCAGTTGTTTGTATATTGTCTATTTATTGGACTTTAGCTGATAACTTATGAGCACAAAGTCTGAAAAGTGTGACATCCATTTGTATTCAACTGAGGCAAAACTTTAAAAGACCTTTTAGCTGCAAGGTCGTTGTCCTCAGAAAGTTTTCTTAGCAGACTCTCTAGTGTTTAGCCGTAAACACTTACAAATACAAAAATATATAGGTTGAAAGATGAGCGTGTTTAAAATAATATATATATATATTTTTTTAGTCAGTCTGTTTCTTCTGTCCTCCCTGTTCTCCCCACAGGTCCTGGACAGTGAACTCCCAGTATTGGAGCCCTACTTTGTCCAGAATCCAGAAGCGTTGGACTCCTGCTGGTATGAGGGTCACCTGGCTGGGCCACGCTACAGTTCTGGTCAACATCCTGACCGACCCCATTTTCAGCCAGAGAGCATCATTTCTTCAGTTCATGGGGCCCAAACGATACAGTGGACCCCCCTGCACAGTGGAACAGGTTTGAAGATCTTTCATGTTCTCGCTTTTACTTTGTGAACAGACAGAATCCTTTGAATCAAACCTGGCTTTATTCAGCTCAGTCCTCTCCTACAAACAGCTGCCGAGGACAGACGCCGTCCTCATCAGCCACTCTCATTACGACAACCTGGATGCTGGATCTGTTGCCAGCCTTAATGCACGCTTTGGAGGGGAGCTACACTGGTATGTGTCCCAAATGGTTCCCCCACACCTTCCACAGTGTCCCTGTGAAATATGTTGAATGTTTTAACAGGTTTGTACCCCTGGGTTTGATGGACTGGCTGGCCAAGATGGGCTGAGAACGTGATGGAGCTGGACTGGTGGGAGGAAAACTGTGTCCTGGGTCACGACGTCGTCACGTTTGTCTGCACACCCACTGGAGCAACCGGACAGCGTGGCATGATAACCGGGTACTTGATAGTAAATGTTGTAGTGTGTGGGGACTGCTATCAGTTTGGTTTTATAAACAGCACTGATAATCTAAGTGCTGCAACGTTATGGTTGGGCAAGTGAGCAGAAATGTATTCTGTGATAGCAGCAATTTATTGAAGTCTGCAGCCCAACATTTTTAAATGAAGAAGATAGATTAAACAAAAAGGGCAAATCTTCTCTTTCTCTCCATGAAAATCTTTCTTTAATTTTCTGCTGCACTAAAACTGTCAGAATTGTAACCATTTAACTTTTTATATCTTTTCAGTCTTTATGGAGTAGCTGGTCTGTTTTGGGTCCCAACCATCGATTCTTCTTCGCCGGCGACACAGGCTACTGTCCGTCCTACCAGGAGATCGGACGCCCCCTATTGGAGCAAACCTGCCCAGGTAGAGAGGCACACACTTCTGGGGCATACTTATGTGTTTCATATGAAGTTATTTAATATGTGCAGAAGCTGACAAATTCACTGAAACCACTGTTACAGGTTCATATTATAGTGCAGTAGCGTAGTCCAACACTTGCTAAGTATACCAATGTGTAGCCAGTGGTACTCGGTTTAAGGTCTCCTTTCATACACATGCATACAAAAATATCTTAATGTTCAGTTTCAGCATTTTAATAAGCATTAAGCAGGACTTGTCATTTCCTGTTGGGTTTTCAGGGATGTGATGAAGAGACGGCATGTGGATCCAGAAGAGGCTGTTCAGATTCATCAGGACCTTCGCCCTCACCTATGAGGTAGGATATTGGAAAAGAATCAGCAGCAGTCACTACATGTAATGTCTTAAGTTAAAATAGAAGCAGCCTGCCTTTATACAGTGTAAATTAAATGTCAACCATTTGTTAGGACGGTAAAAATTGGTCTTCGCTCAGAGGTGAGGAAGTCTAGACTTAAATTATGTAACCAGTTCTACCTCATACTACACTGAGAAAGAAAACAATATTTAGATATTATTTAACTTAAAAATACTATTTCTTTCAACATTATCTGGGAACCCTCTAATAACTGACAAGTGTTTAGTATGAAACCATAGATTTCTATCTTCTTAAACTCAAGTCCTTCCTCCATAATCTTATCTCGAGATAAAATCTAGAAAAGATTTCGCTATATCTCTTTATCTCGAGATAAAGAGATGAGATCTTTTCTAGATTTTTATCTCTTTATCTCGAGATAAAGAGATGAGATCTTTTCTAGATTTTTATCTCTTTATCTCGAGATAAAGA
>NW_015115652.1:11075-14185 GCF_001443285.1 Poecilia latipinna
TCTTTAATTTTCTGCTGCACTAAAACTGTCAGAATTGTAACCATTTAACTTTTTATATCTTTTCAGTCTTTATGGAGTAGCTGGTCTGTTTTGGGTCCCAACCATCGATTCTTCTTCGCCGGCGACACAGGCTACTGTTCGTCCTACCAGATCGGACGCCGCTTTGGGCCATTCAACCTCGGAGCGATCCCTATTGGAGCAAACCTGCCCAGGTAGAGAGGCACACACTTCTGGGGCATACTTATGTGTTTCATATGAAGTTATTTAATATGTGCAGAAGCTGACAAATTCACTGAAACCACTGTTACAGGTTCATATTATAGTGCAGTAGCGTAGTCCAACACTTGCTAAGTATACCAATGTGTAGCCAGTGGTACTCGGTTTAAGGTCTCCTTTCATACACGTGCATGCAAAAATATCTTAATGTTCAGTTTCAGCATTTTAATAAGCATTAAGCAGGACTTGTCATTTCCTGTTGGGTTTTCAGGGATGTGATGAAGGGACAGCATGTGGATCCAGAAGAGGCTGTTCAGATTCATCAGGACCTTCGCCCTCACCTATGAGGTAGGATATTGGAAAAGAATCAGCAGCAGTCACTACATGTAATGTCTTAAGTTAAAATAGAAGCAGCCTGCCTTTATACAGTGTAAATTAAATGTCAACCATTTGTTAGGACGGTAAAAATTGGTCTTCGCTCAGAGGTGAGGAAGTCTAGACTTAAATTATGTAACCAGTTCTACCTCATACTACACTGAGAAAGAAAACAATATTTAGATATTATTTAACTTAAAAATACTATTTCTTTCAACATTATCTGGGAACCCTCTAATAACTGACCAGTGTTTAGTATGAAACCATAGATTTCTATCTTCTTAAACTCAAGTCCTTCCTCCATTTTCCCTGAAATGGAGGAAGGACTTGAAGATTGCAGTGCAGTACCAGTGGCCTTCCTGTGTAGAACAAAAACTATAATTTCCAGACTGTGAATATAGAAAAGGTTGCTATGGTCTTAAAATGGCTGTTAGTTTCTTGTGGCTTTTTTCTCCCTGTGAAAAATATTCACATTTTGATTCTCAGTGGTGCTGCTGTTTAGTCTAGTTCACTTAAGACTTTTCCAGATCCCTATTTTCATCTGTTTAAAAATCTAGATAATCTAATCTTAAGTGTGAATTTTTGGCAGATATTTGGTCTATTTACTGAAATTTTACTAGTCAGTATAAAACACTAAACACTGGTCAGTTATTAAAGGCTATGGAAGCCCATTTCTGCCACTCTGTTTAAAAAAAATAGAGATGAGATATCTCAATAATATCTTAGTATCTAGAGAAAATCTCATTATCTTCTCGAGATAAAGAGATAATCTGTTCTAGATTATCTCTTTATCTCGAGATAAAGAGATATCTCTTTATCTCGAGATAAAGAGATATCTCTTTATCTCGAGATAAAGAGATATCTCTTTATCTCGAGATAAAGAGATAAAATCTAGATTATATCTAGAAAAAAAACCTAGATTTTTTTATCTAGATTATATGTATCTCATTATTTTAATTATCTCATGAGGTTTTTTTTAAACAGAGTGGCAGAAATGGGTTTCCATAAAAAAGTTCCCACATAGTGTTGAAAAAAAATAGTATTTTTAAATCTTAATATATAAATATAGTTTTCTTAAGTGCCTGGTTTTTGCAGTTCATGGTAACATTTTCTTACATATACAACAAAGCCATTTTTTTTTCCATGGATGTAATATGCGGTATAACTGGTAATATAATTTAAGTCTAGACTTCCTCACCTCTGAGCCAAGACCCATTTCTAGTGTTCTGACCTCATCTCTCCATGCAGTACTACCTGGAGCCGCCGGTCCGTCTCAGAGAGGCCCTGGAGCAGAAGGGACTGAAACCAGAATCCTTCTTCACTTTGCATCACCGGGCGTCTCGGATTATCGTCGCACAAGACGTCTTCGACTGATGTCTGCAAAAACAAACATTTCATTAAAAAAAACTGAAGATTTGAGCTCAGACTAAATAAAAATGAATGTTTTATGGTGCATACATTAACTGTTTGGCATCTCACAGCTGCAGGAGTTGTAAATACAACAGTTTGTACAAGGATCACACTTTGATCTAAGGTGATTCACCTTCAGTCATATGATAAAATATTATTATTGAAGAGATGACTTACATGCTGATTTTCTTAGAGTGGAGGCTTCAGGGGTGTGTGCACACTGCCTCAGAACCCTTTGAATCCTGAGGAGGAAAAGCAAAGCGAGGTTAGAGCAGAAAAGGCTTCACAGGACAGGATTTAAAGTTAAAACCCATCCCTTCTCTCTAAGAAGTCAAGTTTTTCAAATTGTGTTGGTGTACTCTAGCTTCACCTTTCAACTTTAGACTCCGACATAAAGAGTGTTCTTTGAGATGTGTGCTGCCATATAGTTTTGTTTTGTTTTCTGAATGTGCTACAGCCAATCCAGAACTGCTACCTGTGATGTTTACTTTCAACTGCAAAGTGCTTTTGTTGCAGCTTCAGCTATTTTTTCTTTTTTTGTGCTGTGAAAACATCAAAGCTGCATATCCTCAACAGTTTTTCTCCAAATTTCAAAGAATTTTGATTGTGTGCATTTTCTTTTATGGAGCAAAAATAGAAGTTTTGGCATTGCTGTGACAGAGACTTTACTGTCTCTTACCCTGAATGTAAAACGTTTATAGCACAACGTTGAACCTCTGTAAACGTCACATTAAATACACTATTCAAGTTAAATGCATGTGTTTTGTTGTTCAAGTGGAGACTAAAAGGGACTTAACTTTACTAGCAAGAAAAGAGAAATGCTTCAGAAAATTTTGTACTAGATTACTAATTGTTCCAAGAAGCACAAGTGTTGTAGTGTTTTCCTCCACAGCAGAAGAAGAAAACGCAAATAATACTAGAAATGAGCCTGACTTACTGTCGGCAATAATGGAGTCAATTTTGCACCTTTTGAGGTCATTATGCACATCATGTTGCATATTTTAGACATACTATATTATGACAAATTTTTGCACATTTTGAGGTCAAACTATAATATGACTAATTTTTGCACATTTTGAGGTCAAACTATAATATGACTAATTTTTGCA
>NW_015115652.1:19050-20054 GCF_001443285.1 Poecilia latipinna
GTTTTGGCATTGCTATGACAAAGACTTTACTGCCTCTTACCCTGAATGTAAAACGGTAATAGCACAACGTTGAACCCACTTCCTGCAGTAACATGTGTGAGCCTGACCAGCCAGTTGTGCTTTACACTTAATCACTTTCTGTAAATGTCACATTAAATACACTATTCGAGTTAAATGCATGTGTTTTGTTGTTCAAGTGGGGACTAAAAGGGACTTAACTTTACTAGCAATAAAAGAGAAATGCTTCAGAAAATTTTGTCCTAGATTACTAATTGTTCCAAGAAGCATAAGCTACAACAGGGGAAAAAGAAAACACCAATAATACTCACTAGAAACAAGCCTGACCTACTGTCGGCAATGACACATACTATACAATGACAAATTTTTGCACATTTTGAGGTCATTGTGCACATTATGCATCATTTTGCATATTTTAGACATCATACTATAACTATGACAATTTTTTGCGCATTTTGAGGTCATACTATTATACTATGACTCCTTTTTGAAATTGACATACTATGAAACATTTTGCATATTTTCGATATACTATGACAATTTTGCACATTTTGAGGTCATTATGCACATTATGAATCATTTTGCATATTTTACACATACTATACTATGAAAAATTTTGCATATTTTTGATATACTATAGACTATGACAAATTTTTGCACATTTTGAGGTCATACTATACGACTCCTTTTTGTAAATTTTTGACACCATACTATATACTATGAGATTTTGCATATTTTCATCATACTATCGAAAATAAGAAAATTTTTTGATTTTGCATACTATGACAAATTATTTGCACCTTTTGAGGTCATACTATCTATGACTCAATTTTGCACATTTTGAGGTCATTATGCACATTATCATGTTGCATATTTTAGACATCATACTATATTATGACAAATTTTTGCACATTTTGAGGTCATACTATAATATGACTCATTTAGCATTTTTTTAACATACTATATAGTATGACGTTGAAACAGTA
>NW_015115652.1:26335-27756 GCF_001443285.1 Poecilia latipinna
ATATACTATGACTAATTTTTGTAATTTCTTGACACTGACAAATTTTTGCACATTTTGAGGTCATACTATATGACTCCTTTTTGTAAATTTTTGACATCATACTATATACTATGAAAAATTTTGCATATTTTCGATATAGTACCATCGAAAATATGAAAATTTTTTGATTTTGCATACTATGACAAATTCTTTGCACCTTTTGAGGTCATTATGCACATCATGTTGCATATTTTAGACATACTATATTATGACAAATTTTTGCACATTTTGAGGTCAAACTATAATATGACTAATTTTTGCACATTTTGAGGTCAAACTATAATACGACTAATTTTTGCACATTTTGAGGTCATTGTGCACATTATGCATCATTTTGCATATTTTAGACATCATACTATAACTATGACAATTTTTTGAGCATTTTGAGGTCATACTATACTATGACTCCTTTTTGTAAATTTTTGACATCATACTATATACTATGAAAAATTGTGCATATTTTTGGTATACTATATACTATGACTAATTTTTGTAATTTCTTGACACTGACAAATTTTTGCACATTTTGAGGTCATACTATACTATGACTCATTTTTACATATTTTCGATATCATACTATACTATGACAAATTTTTGCACATTTTGAGGTCATACTATACTATGACTCATTTTTACATATTTTAGATATACTATACTATGACAAATTTTTGCACATTTTGAGGTCATACTATACTGTGACTCCTTTTTGCATATTTTCGACATCATTCAAAATTGACCCATTTTGCATATTTTCGATATTATACTATGACAAATTTTGCAGTTTTTAGGTCATACTATAAAGAGTGTTTGCAATTTTTGAGGTCATACTATACTATGACTCATTTTTACATATTTTCGATATCATACTATACTATGACAAATTTTTGCACATTTTGAGGTCATACTATACTGTGACTCCTTTTTGCATATTTTCAACATCATTCAAAATTGACCCATTTTGCATATTTTCGACATCATACTATGACAAATTTTGCAATTTTTGAGGTCATACTATACTATGACTCATTTTTACATATTTTCGATATCATACTATACTATGACAAATTTTTGCACATTTTGAGGTCATACTATACTGTGACTCATTTTTAAATATTTTCGACATCATTCAAAATTGACCCATTTTGCATATTTTTGACATCATACTATGACAAATTTTGCAATTTTTGAGGTCATACTATACTATGACTCATTTTTACATATTTTCGATATCATACTATACTATGACAAATTTTTGCACATTTTGAGGTCATACTCATTTTTAAATATTTTTGACATCATACTATGACAAATTTTTGCACATTTTGAGGTCATACTCATTTTTAAATATTTTTGACATCATACTATGACAAATTTTTGCACAT
>NW_015115652.1:30249-51518 GCF_001443285.1 Poecilia latipinna
ATTTTTGCACATTTTGAGGTCAAACTATAATATGACTAATTTTTGCACATTTTGAGGTCAAACTATAATATGACTAATTTTTGCACATTTTGAGGTCATTGTGCACATTATGAATCATTTTGCATATTTTAGACATCATACTAAACTATGACAATTTTTTGTGCATTTTGAGGTCATACTATTATACTATGACTCCTTTTTGAAATTGACATACTATGAAACATTTTGCATATTTTCGATATACTATGACAATTTTGCACATTTTGAGGTCATTATGCACATTATGAATCATTTTGCATATTTTACACATACTATACTATGAAAAATTTTGCATATTTTTGATATACTATAGACTATGACAAATTATTTGCACCTTTTGAGGTCATACTATCTATGACTCAATTTTGCACATTTTGAGGTCATTATGCACATTATGAATCATTTTGCATATTTTAGACATCATACTATATTATGACAAATTTTTGCACATTTTGAGGTCATACTATAATATGACTCATTTAGCATTTTTTTAACATACTATATAGTATGACGTTGAAACAGTAAAAATGAGTCAAAGTATATATTATGGTGGCGAAAAAGTGCAAACGAGTCATAGGTTACTATGACATTGAAAAAGTGAAAAAAATTACACATAGGTTACTATGACTTCAAAAATTGCAAAATGAATCATAGTATAGTATGTGTAATACTATTTAATGTACAAAGGGACGAGATGGGATATATCAGAAGACTAAATTCATCTACTGGAGCTGCTTTGTATTTTAAATGTATTTTAAAGAGAAAATTAAAGTGGACACCACAAGACAAAATATACATAGAACCCAAAATAAATGAATACAAAATAAATATACACAGTACTGCAGTAGATCTTCCATACATTTGTGCACAACAGTCTTAAATTTCCCCAATGGTCAGCACAGTGTCTGACCAACACACATTCGAAAAGTCCATAGTTGAATTGTCCAGATATTTGAGATGACAATGTCCAAAAGCAAGTCATTTCAGATGAAGAGATGAATAGTGGATTGTGTGTCTGTGTGGTGAGATGGAGGGGAAATGATACAGAGCATAAGCCTCCTACCAGACCAGTATGGAGTGAATCTCAGGTTCTCCTGCCCTCAGCCAGTTCTCAGAAGCTCGCCATCCTTTAGCCCTAAACAAGAGGGTCACCTGGCCTGTATTGAAATAAACAGGACCAGTAAAATACCAGCCTGCTAGTTAACTAGACTTTTTCAATTACATACAGAAATAAATGCAATTATATCCAAAATCTAAACTTTCAGACAATAAAAATAACATTTATCTGTATCTTAAACATGTTCAATTTAAGAAGGTAGATCATATAACAATTAATGATCAACAGTTAGCATAGGCTACCACCACCAACATGCTAAACAAAACAACATTGTGTTCACTACTCACCAACTCCATTTATAGTTCAGTGGATGACAGCTTCATGGCTCCAAGCTCACCGGATGTTCAGATCTACATGATTTTTATATTGTAAGTTTTTAAAAAGTGCATAACAAATAAAGGGATGAACTGATTGTTTGGAAGCACCAACCTGCAGCTCCTTTGTCTCCAGCTCTCCTCCTCACACCTGACTGGGAAAGCTGGAGCAGGCCTGAAGAACTACCTCAGGTGCGTTAATTGGCACACCGGACCGGGTAAAACACTCAGAGTTCAGTTGATCTGTTTGGATCAGACAGATCCAACTGACTGATGAATTAGCGCAGATTTTTCTGCAGATGGGAACCAGGAGGAAGTGCGGTCAGACCCCAGCGGGTGAAGTGATGCTAATTTAAGTGAAGTCGCTTAATTTAATTTATTAAGTTATTGGGGCCAGTCAGTGGTTTTTGTCACTACGGAGAAAAATGTAGATACATTTATCTGCTTAATTTGTGATGGGATCTGGATTCACGGTGAATATTAACTAAACCGCAAAAAATGCGACTAAATAGCCGATGTTAATATGATTGTAATTTCACGGATAAAAATAATACATGACCGATTT
This sequence comes from Poecilia latipinna, assembly GCF_001443285.1. Taxonomy (NCBI): domain Eukaryota; kingdom Metazoa; phylum Chordata; class Actinopteri; order Cyprinodontiformes; family Poeciliidae; genus Poecilia; species Poecilia latipinna. The sequence continues at coordinate 32,285 of NW_015115652.1, forward strand.
TTTTTTTAATGTTGTCGGTCAAGATAACGGATAACAAAAAAAAGACTAGCGCCACCTGCCGCCCTGACACCAACTCACACACATCTTCATTCACTGTCTTACTTGTAAATGGATTTTTCTTTTCTTGGACGTTTTGATGTTAGCTTGTCGATGTCTCGGTTTTATTCGCTGGGAAAACCAATAAGCAGCTTGAGGTGACTCTGCTGCTCTCTAGTGGCGAGAAGCCGTAATGTTGGCTGGTAACAATCGGAATGCATTGTGGGAGATGTAGTTTGTAGTCAATTCGTGCTCAAAACCTATTTTAAGTCAATCTTGGGCCTAGAAAACGCTGGGGTGGACATAAAATGACATGGCGGGCCACATGTGTCCCGCGGGCCTTGACTTTGACACATGTGATCTAACAATGGAGCAGCAAAGGCGGGACTAAGGACAGTTTTTACGTTTCATATGACGTTGAAAAAGTGCAAAAATGATTCAGTAGCTATAATACGACGTAAAAAAAAAAGTTAAAAAATGAGTCATAGTATAGTAATACGTCAAAAATAAGCAAAAATGAGACTTAGTATGGTATGACATCAAAACGGTGCAAAAATGAGTCATAGTATGACGTCTGTTTTTAAATGAGTCATATTATGGCGGCAAGTAAGTGCATAAATGACGCATTACTATGATGTGAAAAAAGTGCTAAAACACAGATGCCAAAAAAGTGCAAAAGTGAGTGATAATATAGTATGACATCGAGTAAGTGCATAAAGGAGTCATAGTATAGTATTTCGAAAAATTGAAAAGTGAGTCATAGCATAGCAATATGTCGAAAATATGCAAAAATTACTTATAGTATAGTATGACATTGAAAAGGTTAAAAAAATATTACATTACATTGAAAATGTGCAAAAATAATAGCTTGAAAACGTGCTCATGCTAAAAAAAATAACTTAAAGTTTACAATGATGTTCAAAATGAACAAAAATGTTTTATAGTCCACTTTGACATTTAAAATGAGTCCAATGAGTCGTAGCTGGCATTTAAATTCTTAGTGGATCACGGATTAACAAAAAAAAATCTGATATTAATTGGAATTTAAGTAAAAATTTTCACTTCTAAGAAAATAAATTAGAGTATTCTATCAATACTATCTTAATCTATATAAGTATACCGAGTCTGTAGTGATGCATCTTTTCAAAGAAAATTGAAATTTTTCTTTTTATGTTTAAGCACATTGCCCGTTTTGAGTTTTATTTATATGAATGGTTTGTTAAGTTGCTTTTGTAGTGAATTTACTTTTGAGGAAAGTGGTAGTTACAAACTAGATTAATTAAATAAAATCATGCATCTGAAGTGGACAGTCAACATTAAGGGGGAAAAAAATCTGTTTTATTCAATGCAGTTTGAATGTAGTTTCTAATTCTGCCCACAAGGGGGCAGTGTTGTCTCATTAAAATAAAACTTTCTTCATGAAGCGTCAGGATAATAGTACATTTTACTCTGAATGCACCTGCACACCTGAAGTAATATTCACTTGATATATCAGGTGAACATTACTTCAGGTGTGCAGATGCAATTAAAAAACTAATTGGGTATTTTAACACCCAATTAGTTTTTTTTAATACTAATTGAGGTAATATTTTAAAGTTAATCCAATTCTAGTGGCAGTCCCTAAAAATGAGCTGCTTTACTTTGATATTTTTGTTTTTAGTCTTTAAATGGCTCATCTGTTAATCATACAAAGCTGGTTCTCCTCTTTTTTTAATATCAATTTCCGTCAGGTGTAACGATTCACGTCAACTCTAATCATGCTCTTAGCCGCTAACAACTGAAAATCCATTGAAGTAATGTTGAAAATACATTTTTAATACCTCATACTCTTAGTTTCAGGTCAAACTTTCCTCTTAATAAAACCGCAAACTCAAAAGAAGCATTTACAGAATGAAATGACGGCTGCACCGAGTTTTTCACTCATATAGTTTTTATTCATATTATGAGACTTCCTTCCACAACCAGGTTCAGCACATTTAAGTTTCCATCAGTTTTTCACAGCAAATAACAAGAAAGGCATCTGCTTTACTGAGGTCTGATGTGTGAGGAGCGACTGAAGCCTGCAGTCGCTCCCAGTCCAGCGTGGCACAGAAGGTTTTATGAGGTGAAATCTCATATCAAACAGTAACAAAAGTAGAAAAACCTGAAATATGGCAAGAAAAACATCAGATTTGAAGAGTCAGATATCCGTTTTACCCTGAAGATGTGAGAACAAGTCTGAGCAAATTAAGCTAGCAGCTTCCACATGAGTTGTGACTTCCATGATTATTATTTGCCTCCTGATCCAGTTGAAGAGTTGATCATGTCCTGAGATTTGAACGGTTCCCACAATCCAGGAACTAATCCATCCTTAATTCACCTAAACTCAGTTTAAATCCCTAAATTAAACATTAAATTAAACTGGATTTGTGTTGGAGCAACAAACAGCCATCCTGCTGTTATGAATAAACCTGTTTATTGACACAAAGACTAACTTAAAGTTACAGCGTTCACACAAGATTTAAAGTCATAAAGAATGTTTTTGATGTATTAAGACGATACTTGAATATGTCAGTTACAGATAATAAAATATTTATATAAAGTTTCTGAAGCAGTTTTATACATATGGATTAATTCTACCTCTAAATAAATGTTAGTTCTTAAAATATGTTTTTATGAAATTATTTAGAGTCAGATACCAATATTGGCCACCGGGTGGTGCTCTCGAGTATTTTTCTAGCTTACTCTCATTTTTGGTTAGATTTATAAATAAATACATAGAAAACAAAAATGTTAAATGTTTGGTTTTATAATCAGTTATTTTAGTGTGTGTTAGTGCACATTTGATCTATTTTACAAATAAAGAAATATATTTTTGCTTTTTTGTTGCAATTTAACATTAAAAAAATCCTCAGCAGTGATGAAAAACTCATTTCTGAGGGGAACAAACCAGTTAAATGGTTTCCTCTCAGTTTGCTGAAAGCTCTGCTCTGGTTTTAATCCCAGCCGTTCTAAAAGCAGCTCTCTCTCCTTTCAAGTGCTAATTTTAAAAAGCTTTTCCACGCAGATAAAATTACACTCAACTAACGGGAGTGAATCTCAGGTTGGAAAGACTTCACTAAGTCCTGAGGCAGAGGACTTTTCCTCCCTGATGTACTGAAGAAGGAAAAACTAAATTTAAATCCTTTTCATTTCTGAGAGCAGCAGAAATATGAAGATTTCCTCCAAGTGTAACCTTGGAGTTTTGTACCTCTGTTTAAATTAGACATGCAGAAAAATAAATGCTTTTCTATAAAAACTGAACTATTACGGCAATCCCCAGCCGCCCAGTGGCATTTTAAATTCAAATTTAGTTACTGGAGATACTTACGACACCATACTAGAGCCACTGTAGATAGGAGAAAGAAACAAAAAAATTTCTAAAAAGAAATTAAGTACATTTCTTTGCTTCTAAAATCAACAATTTTCTTGGGAAAAAACATCTTGAAATTAAGGTTAAACGTCAGAAATCTTCTGGAAAAAAATTGGAAATTGCTGAGGTTCAAAAGTTGAAAATGTTGGACTTTTGCAACTCAAAAAATTTCTGAATGTCAAAAATGTATGATTTTTGAAACTCAGAACTGTCCATGTTTTTTCCAGACAATTTCTGAAATCAATCTAAAAATTTAAGTTTTTTTTCTAGCAAAATTCTGACTTTTCAAACTCAGAAATTTCCAAATTTATTCCAGAAAGTTTCTGAGATTGATCTCAAAATTTCTCCCTTTTTTATGGAATACTCTTTCAAGTTTTCAAACTTTTTTTTTCAGAAACTTTCTGAGATTAAGCTCAAAGTTTTTAAGTTTTTTTTGGTGGAAATTATCACCTTTTCTCCATCTACTAGGATCCTAATACGCCATCAAAGATTGTATAATCTTGTATTAATCAATTTAAAGTTTTGGCTTTAGGTATCTTAGCCTTAATTTACATATATGCTGAATATTGCTTCAAATTAAGATTTCATAAAAAAAACACAACTGCACTGTTAGCTAACTACTGTTAGCTGAACGTTTGGCTAACAGCTGATACTTCTTTACTTTCACAGCTGGTTTATTAGGATTAAAATAATCCTAATAAACAGATAAATGTTGGTTTATAAAACTAGATAATCTGGAAAAATAATTATAGCAAAATCTTTTTCAACCTTGTTGCTGTAGGCAACCTGATGCTGCTAGCTAGCCTGCATTAGCTGTTAGCGCATAATTTCAAAATTAAAAGTTGTGATTAGTTACGTTGTACAGCAATTGATTTGATTTAGTTACTCATATAACCTTAAAACCTGCAGTTAGTTCACAAACGTAGTTTTCTGTGAAAAGGCAAGACCATAAAACAATCAGCAATATTTGTTTTAACCGTAGCTTTCTAAGAGCCTTTAGACCCTCAAACATATAGAATTAAATACATTTTAACTGGAATAAAAATTACAATTAATCTCTATATCACTTTTGATTAAATTGTAATAAAATATATACAATAAATGTAGATATTATAAATATATTAATTTTACCAACAACTACCTGTCTATAAAAAGAATGAAACATGAACAGTTAGCATAGCAGAATTATTTTTGAATTTAGTTAATAAATACTGTAACAAGTATAAATATTAAATTATAAATTTGTATAATGTTATGTGAATGATTATGGAAATTATTCTGACCAAACTTATTTTAGCTTTAGCATTAGCTATGCTAAAGCAATCAGCTTACTACCTTAATAAAGATAAATAATTAGTGCATTAAAAAAATTAAAAGCAATTCTTACAGAAATAATGTTATCAATAAAAATTCTTCATGGATACATAAAACACACCTTGAACATGCAGAAGAAATGTTGAAACGCCGTCTGCTAACTGATAACTGTTTATGTAGTCAGCCTTATTTATTAATTTAAATTATTTAAGTACAATTTTAGTTCAACATGGACAGTTTGTTCTGAAAAATACAAAAGTTCAAAGTAACTGCCTTTTTCTTCCTTTATCAATGTAAATAGACCAAAAGTAAGCTAATATATTTTTAGTTAGTTTTAATGGCTTCTTTGAAGTTAAAGTCTTATAAATACTGAACAATTATCCTGAAATACTCGCTGTTACCTTCCTAAATAAAATGTTGTTAGACGTAGAAAAATCTTAAGTTGTGCTTCTGATGTCAGAAATGTACCAGTGGTTGAGGAAATGTAAAATTAGTTAAACATGTTTTATATTTTAATGCAAAAACAATTTCTGTGCAACTGAATTCAACATTAGACTGGGGAAGAGGATCAGGGCCAGTGAAAAAAACAGAATGCTAACTTTATTCCTCAGAATTCTGACTTTATCCTAAAAACTCTGACTTTAAATTTATTTTTTTCCTCAGAATTCTGACTTTAATCCCAAGATTTTGACTTAAAAAAATCAGAACTCTAATAAAAGTAACAATTCTCCAAATTTTGACTTTTCGCCCTTTAAAAATTTTTACAATTTTGACTTTAACCCCAAAATTCTCACTCAGAACTCTGATTTTTTTTCTCTCAAATTGTTGACTTTAATTCTGATTTAAATTTCAGAATTCTGGCTTTAATCACATAATTTTGACTTTAATCCCAGGATTCTGATTTTTTTGAAATCAGTAAAAATTGGTCATATTTTGACTTTAACCTCAGAATTCTGACTTTAAACTCAGAATTCAGGCTTCTCTCTCAAAATTTTGGCTTCAGAATTCAGAATTTTTAAAAATCAGAATTCAGAAGTTTGACTTTTTAAAAATTATAATTCTGATTTTTGAACCCAGAATATTACAGAATTCTGATAAAAAAAAAAATCTAAATTATTTTTTTTCTTTGGCACTAATCTTCTTCCATACTGAAACAGATAGTTCAGCCATCATTTCTTTTAGTTTTTGAAATCCTTTCAGTTTTTCCTGGCTAAAACGTTGTTTTCACTTCGCAGCTCCTTTTCTGCACATGTCAAAGCCATAAACCAGCAGCAGCCAGTAAAGCCAACCTTCGATGACCTCTCACCTCGTTTGGTTTGGGTCGGTGTTCAGAACCTGTTGCTCAGTCCATCACAGTCTGAAGCACCGTCACCAAGCTGAACCCAACTGTCAGTCCGTTCCAGGCGGATCCGGCCGCAGCGCCGCCTCGAGGCAGTAATGAGTAATTGCAAGACGGGCTCGGCTCAGCTTGAACGCGGACCGTTGCCGAGGCGACGCGTCGCAGCTTAAAGTTGTGCTTCATTGCAGAATATTGTTCTGGACCGTACGGGACGCTGAGCGTTTCTGTCAGAACCTCGTGACCCGGATACGACACCTGAGACCAAAATGAGAAAGAAAGAAAAAAATGAGAAACTTTGACTTTTTGTTCCTGCAGGACAGATTTGACATCAGGGACATAGTTACATTTACTCGAAAAACTGTCATTTTAGGAGTATTCTTTCTATGTTTTACTTTTTATTTTTATTAAAGTAGTTTTATTATGAAGTATTTCTACTTTTACTTAAGTAAAATTTCTGGATTTTCTTCCCACTGAATGAAAAACAAAAATGTTTTAAACAAAAATTCACCAGACTCAGACACTTTTGTTATTTTTGTTACTAATATGAGTCATTGTAATTTTTGCCATTAAAACTAAAACATTTCTACATCATTTCTTTCCTGCAGCCATTTGTAACGAAGTCTCGCTCTGCGTCGCCTGATTCGCTTCAGATGGAAACGTGGCTAATTTGCATTTTCTTTTAAGAATTTGCATTCCTTATTTGAAAAGATTAGTTTTTTCCTTCTTGTGCTGCCATACATAGTTTAACACCTGAGATCTAATCAGTGTAGGTAAAGTTTAAAAAGTAGTAATTGTCATTTACTTTGAAGGTGTAGTTTCCAGGCAGCAGCAGCCGGTAATATTCTCCATGCTGGTTGGTTCTGAACGGACACATGTTCCTGCGACCCTCGACCTCCACCACCGCGTTCTGCACCGGCATCCCCCAACCATCAAACACTTGACCTTTCACCCCTAAGAGACAGACAGAGACCCATCAATCCTCTCGGCGCCTGGTGTTAGCTTCGGGCTAAAGCTAATACCCGGTTCTCACCCAGGTGGACCTGCTGGATGTAAGCTAGCAGAGCCTTTTTGTTGTCCATCCACAGGGCAGGAAGTTCTTTGGGTTGAGGAAACTTGCAGCAGGAAAGCTCCAGGGTCAGCTCCAAACACTGCGCCCAAACGTAGTTGTAGTCCTGCATCCCACCTGGAACCACACAGAGGCTCTTAAAGGGGCGGTGTTATGCGTTTTCCAGTCATGATTAGCCATAGCTTCTGTATTTTGTTTTGTCTTTTAGTTGTTTATTGTCGTTAGATCAGGTTTATTTGCTCCTGGGGTTCTTTTAGCCTTTAGGTCAGGGGTGGCCAAGTCCAGTCCTCGAGAGCCACCATCCTGCAAGTTTTAGAAGTATCCTTACTCCAACAGACCGGGATCAGCTCTACAAAGGCCTGATAACGAGCCATTCATTTGATTCAGGTGTGTTGAAGCAGGGATGCATCTGAAAGTTGCAGGATGGTGGCTCTCGAGGACTGGACTTGGCCACCCCTGCTTTAGGTTTTTGTTTTGCCTCGTTGCTCCTCTCTGCCACACCTCTCTCACTCAGCCTGGCTGCTGCTCTCCCCTCACAGCTGCACCCAGTTTCTAATTAGCACCGGCCCATTCTTCTACAAATTAAGCTCCCAATGTCAAACTCAAGGCCCGGGGGCCAAATCTGGCCCACTGCAGCTCTTGACATGGTCCCTCAAACTCCAGATGCCAAATTCATGCATAATCAACAGATCCCTGCAGTTTTTCTTGCAAATGCATAATTTAGAGCTTAAAGTAAATTTTCTATAAAAACTGACAAAACACTGAGTGATGCTAACTTCCACCTGCAGGTGGCAGTATTTCTTACTTTTACACTTCTGCCTCAGCTTTACTTCATGTCTGTGATCAATATGAGAAACAAAAAGACACGTTTAATGTACATGAGCACAAAAATCGCAAATATTTATAAATTAGCACTACAAAGTCTGTGATTTTGATTGGAGAAACTGGAGAAACTGATCAATATGAAACTTTAACAAGAACTTATGGAATACAGAACAAATATTGATTAATATTTTCACAGTTTGTTATTGAGTTTCATCATTCTGGTACAACTGGTCCTTTAACAACATTCAGGATCTTGATTTGGCACAAAATGAAAATGAGTTTGACTTTCCTGACTGAAAAGAACTTTATTCATGTTTTAACACCGTGAAATTGGGCCTCTGTCTCTTTAAAACTCCTGCTCTTTCTGAAGCTCCGCCTCCAGGAAGTCATCCCAACATGGCTTCTCAATTAACCCTTTAATGTTTTTAAACATTTCTCTGAGCAGCAGCTCCCATAATGAGCTAATTTACTAATTGCTGCTGGCTAGTCTGAAGGAACTGAGTGGAGGCGGAGCTGTGATTCGAAGGCGGAGCTAGGTCCACCCAGGTGTTTTGAACAGCTGGATAGTTGCCTTGGAGATTAAAGGATTTTTTTCAAACAAGCTTAAAGAAAGAACTAACATAACATGATATAAATATTTTTAAAATACTGTAGTTTAGTTTTTACAGTTTTTGTGCTCACCTTCCAGCTTGTACCAGCTGTAGCCATTAGTGATGCCGTCCTGGAAAGGGCCACTGTCGTCGCAGAGGTTCCCCTTGTGCATGGAGGCGTGGTTGTATGAGTAAACCTTAGCCAGGTGGACGAACACGTCGTCATCAGGCGCGATGCTGGGCGAGACCATCCAAACAGAACCTGCAAAACCAGCCGGGAAACTGAAACCATTTCTAAAACCAATTAACACACCTTAAAGAAAAAGATACAGACTTAAATGGTTCAATTAAAACCTGCAGCAGAATTCAGCAACAAGAGGTTCCTGGGTTTGTTTCTACCTTGGTCGCTGTTGTCGTAAGGATAACTGGCCACCATGGCGCCTCCATGAAGGTTGGCGGAGAGAACAAAAGTTTCGCTTCGCAGCCAACCAATCACAGCTCTCACCTGCATCACATGACCGAAAAATCAGCTGAACCAAACACAACCGGACCTTAAATACAGCTGATAGACCCGTCACAATAACATTTTGCCGGGTGATAAATTATCTCAGAATTTATCGTGATAAGCAATAATATTGACCTTTTCCAAGTATTATAATGGTAATAATTCAAGAACACATCCTTCAAGATCGATAAACTATAAATACTAATGATTATTTAACACTGGAACTGGAAGACGTTTAAATGTCCAGAATAAATAAAGCAACAGAAACAACAAACAAAATGATTTATATAGTGTCTATAAACAAAATTGCCCTTCAAAATAAGGGCCTAGTTGAGACCAAACCACCAAACTTAAGATTTTATCATCCAGTTGTTGGAAAAACGATAAATCTAGTAAAATGGAAATTGTTGAGCTAGTTTTAATTTATCATGCGATTAATTTATTGCTTATTAAATATGGATTAATATAGCTCTACTATGGGGCTTTAAGAAGGCAGTTTAAATAAAATACTTATGTTTTTTTCAGCAGAGCTGGTTTGGATTTATTTATTTCTCATTTTTATATCAGGATGTGGTTTTTGCTCAGCTGCAGGGGAGGAAAGGAGCAAAATAAACTTCGTTTTCCTTCTTTAGTGGCAGGTCCAGACAGAAACTCCAACATCTGCCTGCTGGCATTTATCTGGCTGCTGCAGGAAAACATGACTGAACACAGATAAGTCAGGATAGCACTATTTTGATTCATGTTAGTTTAAAATTGGTTGCAATATTTTTCAGAAACTGGATTGATCAGTCAAAGAAGTTGGTAGCTAGCCTCAGGGCATCTTAAAGCTACACAGGTAATTTAATGTTTAATGAATATCCACCATGACAGCCATAACTCATAAACCTGGTTGCCCCCCAAGGCATAGCACTGGAGCTTCTCCTATTTGCAATACAAACCACCTCAGTGGATCATATCGTCTGATCACCTGGATCTGTTACAATGCTAAGCTAATGAACCCAGCTAATGAAATTATAGGCTAATGATATTAAATTTAACCTCTCTCAAACTGAACTGCTCGTCTTTCCAGCCAAACCAAAATATCTGCACCCAAACTGAATCCTTATTTCTTACTAAATAAAAGTTCATGTGTCATGATCAACGACCAGCTAACTTTTATAGGGTAATGGTAGCTAATAGTACTTATAGCTACAGAGCCACTTCGTTTGTTAGCTAACAGTTTTTACAGCCACTTTGAAGGGTAGCTAGCAGTTAGCTGCCTTATAGCTATAATGCTTTACCAAATTTGAAGAGCAGCTAATAGTCCTTATAGCTAACAGTTTTTATAACTAACAGTTTTTATAGCCATCTAACATAGTACCTAACGGTATCATAAAACAACCTTAAAGGGAAGCTAATAGTTAGCCACCTGATAGCTATATACTTTACCAACTCTGAAGTAGCTAACAGTTCTTATAGCCATTTTGAGGAGTAGCTAATAATGCTAACATCCACTGTGAGGAGGAGCTAACAGTGTCTTGCACATTGAACTCCTACCAGGAATCATTTGAATCCTTTTTAAACCTAAATTGTTTAATTATAGATCTCGAAACAAGTACATCTGATTGTCAAAGTGTGTAAAGTTAACACTCTAAAAATGACTCAAATTAGGCCAAATTCATTAAATAAAAGCTCAAACTCCCTAACAAAAGGAGGAATCCCAACTGAAACCAACCTCAGCTTCCCTTTGCTCCTCATTCAGCTCCTGCTGCTTTCGAAGGCCAGCAAAAGCGTCAGGAAATCCCCGATTCAGATCAACGCCGTTATGGTTTGCCCTAAAGCGGACAGAGATCGATCAGATCGGAGGGAAACGTCAAGACATCAGAAATGTCTGAGCCAGAGAGAAACGAGAGGGTGGGAACCAAACTGGAACAAAGTCAGTAAAATAAAACAGTGAGGAATTTCCTGGAAGAAAACCAGTTAGAGGAAAGGTGTCCAAATTGTGGTGCGTGGGCCATTCGTGGCCCTCAATGTGACTTTGTGTGGCCTGTGATCACAAAAAAAGAAAAAGCTCAAAATTGGTTTTGCATCTGAAAGAGCTTTAAAATATTTATAAAAGACAATAATCTCACAAAAAATGTTTACTATTGTTACTATTTCTTTAAAAAAATATGGCAGCTAACACACAAAGTACTCATATTTTATCACGTTAATTCAGTTTCATATTAAAACCAGATTTCTACTGAAGAGCATATGTTTGGTAAATATATCCTGACATTCTGTTCTTCTTACAACGATATTGTTTTGAGAAAATGTTTAAATAACATAATGGTAACAAAAACACATTCTCAAAGATCAATAAACTTTAAATTCTAATGCACATGGAGGACATTTTAAATATCCAAAATAAATAAACAAACAACGAATAAAATGAATTATAAACAAAATGTCTTTCAAAAGAATGGAAATTTGAGACCAGAGAGGCAGATGAAAGAGAGAAAAGAGAAAAACAATAAATAAATTATTGAGCTCTTTATAATTCATTGTGTGATTAACCGGTTTATTGCTTATTACAACAAGCCTAATCAGAAAAGCTAAAATCAAAAACATGCCACACTTTTCAGAATTAAATCTGTGAAAAAGTTTGAAGTTCAACTAAAACAAATTTTAAAAAATCCGGTAAAAATCTGAACTCAAGATAAAACATCGAGTTTGAAGAAAATGGTGCAGAACTAAGAACAAATCAAGTTTCTGCCTCGTTCTGTTTAATGCAAGAGAAAAAAATCCTTTTAATGTTTGGAACCCACAGACCACACACTCGGCTTAATGAGGTCGTAAAACACACACACACACGACGGGACGCCGAGAGCCTTTAACCATCTGTCTACAATCTGACCCGTCGCCATGTGCGGTTTCCTGGTAATAAGAGTTTGGGCGTTGGAGCAAAACTGTTTAATTTTTGCACAATAAACATCTGATGCCACGAAATGTTCAGCTGGATTATTAGCTGCCTGTTAAAAAACATTTGGTAACACTTTATTTAAAGGGACTGACATAACACCCGTCTTTATGAATGTTTATGACAGTTGTCATGAAGTGTCATTCGGTAAATAATGACACTTTTAATGCAAAATTGCTCTAAAAGTTACATTAAAAGTCATTAAAAGAGCCAACTTTGCATGACTTTGTAAATTATGATAATTTAATGCAAAGTTGGCATTTTTAATGGACTTTCAATGCAACTTTTAGAGCAATTTTGCATTAAAAGTGTCATTATTTACCGAATGACGCTTCATGACATCTGTCATAAAGACTCCTTCATGTTCATGACAGTGTCATGTCAGTCTTATGAACACCCCTTCAAATAAAGTGTTACCCAACATTTTTCCTATTTTGATTTTCCATTTAGATTTTAAAATGTCTTAAAACATTAGAGGAAAGTGGAAACTAAAGGAAGTGATCTCCAGCTTTAAGGAAAAAACATCCTTGTTCTAACGACAGTACAACATTTTAGCTACGTTGCCATAAAATGCCTCATTTTATTTAAGTTTTAAATACAAATCTGATTTTAAACATTTACAGAATGCATAAAAAAGATGAAATATGAAAATATTTCTCGTAAAAATTATCAAAACAAAAAATCTGTACATATTCAGACATGAAATCTCCAGTAATACAAAGCTTTTACACCTTTCCGAAAGTAAAAACTAATTTTCAAGATTTAACTTCAGACAGTGAGAAATTAAAAAAAATCTGTCTTTTTATTAAGTGAATGTAAATACCTGGTTTCAACTGTTAATAATCTTTTCCAAATTTACGCTGTTAACCAAACATTAAATTGCACTTTATTACCAAAATGTTCGGCATGAATTTTAATAACTTTCAAGCACTTTAAACAGAATTCAAGTACTTTCCAAACCCTGAGAACACCTAAATTTAATGACTTTCAAGAATTTCAAGCACCATACAAACTCTGGTACATAACTGCTTCCATTCACAAAAAAATAAAACTTTGAAATGTGTAAGAAGAATTTAAAAAGCATGCCGCACTTTTCAGATGGTTACTCAGGGGAAAAAAGTGAAGCTCTAAACTCGTTCTTCATTTTTACTATAATCACCATTTTGTCTGTGAGATAAAGTCCCAGTAAAACAAACTGGTTTGGGTTTACCTTCCCTGGCTCATCAGGCAGTTTGTGTCGGCCTCGTCGAAGCCGTCCGGGTTCATGGTCGGCAGGATGTGGATGCGCGTGCTGTTCAGCAGCTGCAGCGACCAGGTCTCGTTGTCACGGTAACCGCGGACCAGTTCGGCGATCAGCTGGAGGAGGAGAACGCGACCCAGAACCTGAGCAAAACCAAAAACAGACAGACAGCTGGTCAGTTTGTGTTTAACACAGAGGGGTTTGTTTACAAGAAACAGGCTCAGGAAATGATTAGTCGACTGTTTCCATGGCGATTCCCGCCTTTTTACAGCCGGTCTTCGTCGCGAGGCAGACTGAAACTACGAGCTGCGACTAAAAGCTGCTGAGAGGCAGAACATCTTTACAGCGTTTTCTGCTGGTCGTATGGAAGGTTACAGACATTTAGAAGATTTACAGAAAAAATTCAGAATTCTGACTTTTTCTCATTTTCTAAGAATTTTGACTCTAAACTCAGAATTGTTTTTCAGAATGAGACCAGAAGTCAAGATTTTGAGAAGTCAAAAAAAGTCACAATTCTGACATATTTTCAGAATTCTCAGGAATAAAAATCTGAATTTTGATTTTTTTTCTTACAATTCTGAATTCTTCAAAAAAAAAAAAAAAAAAAAAAAAAAAATTCTCAGAATTTTGACTTTTGGCTCAGAGTTCAGATTTTTTTTCTCAGAATGAGACCCCAAGTCATAATCCTGAGAAAAATGTCTGAATTCTCAGGCAGAATTAAATTTTTTTATTTTTTTTCCTCAGAATCTTGAGGGTTTTTTTTGTTTGTTTTTTTCTAATAACTATGACTTTTTTCTGAATTTTTTCTTTAGCGGCCCTTTTCTTCTTATGTAAAAGCGAGCCTTTGTTTCAAGATCTAATAGAGGAAAGTTTTCTAAAAATCAGAGCTGAAGTGAATTCAGGGTTTGTCAGTGTGAACTCTGAACTCTGAGCTGATTTGACATAAAACTGTTTCCCACAGCAGCAGAAACACACTGGGTGGAAGAGCAGAGAAATATATTTGTTAAAATGAACAAACTGTACATGTGGACATTAAACTGAGATCATTTAAACTGATTTGAATGAAATCAGTTTAAATCTGAAATAGTTACTGAATATTTGAAAAGGGTCAAATCCTAAAGGGTGTGACATCATCAGATATGGAAAAATGTACAAAAAATTCTACAATTTAATGCACAAATGTATAAAAACCGAAAATGGTATCAAAGTAAAAATATATTTAGAAAATCTCCAACTTTCTGTTGTTTCTGCTGTGAAGTAAAAATAAGTTACGGAGCTACAATGAGACTTTTGTTTTGCTTAAACGTTGCTAATTGCATGAAGATTGAAAACTGTATCGTCACAAAAAGCAGGAGCTAATTTTTCCAGACTGAGTCACTTGTTTAGTGTTTTTGTTTTCAATTCTAGACAAAAAAAATTACAGGAAATGAATAAAAAATACATCCATAATAAGGATAAATATGCTTCGATGTATCATGAAAAGAGAAACTGTAGCAGATATATTTAGTTTTTTTGTGTTTTGTCTTTGAAACGAGTCGGAGAGGTGGAAACCAGATCCAGTCACAGGTAGGCGGCTCTTCCTAGAAGGAAGGGGATCGTATTGGGAGAAAAGGAAAACTCTGTGAATGACTGCGAGTTTCAGGAAGCAGAAAAGGAGAAGGGTGGGAAAGGTGAGAAGGTGTAAAAGCTCAGAGTCTTTAGAGACAGGTCAGGACGAGTCGCTGCCTCCAGCCATCGTTCTTCTCTCCTTTGTCATCCATCTGAACGGCTTCCTGTCACAGTCAAACACACCCTGCTGGAATGGTTACATAGCACGGCTGCGGGCCCAATAGAAACTGTTCTGTGTTTTTATTGTGTGCATCGAAAGGCTGAGATCTCAATCCTCTGTGCCACAAAGCACCATTGTTCCCAAGCAGACATCAGCGATGCTCTTTTTCCTGCCATGTTCCTTTATCTGATGTTTATTTAGTCTCAGCATAAAAAAAACCACACAAACTAGATAGAATTGTTGCGCTGATTCAAACACTTCCAAGGAAAAGCTACAAGATTGGGTTAAATTAGTGGAAAATTGTTTAATTTTTAAAGTGAGAAAATGGAAATTTTCTAAGCTTTTGTTCCCAAATTGATCCACTAAGTTATTTTTGCCTCTAAACGGGTAGAATCTGGTTAGTACCAAGCTAGCTGCAGAAAAGTTTGATATCCAGCCTGGCAGCACATATGATGGAGCTAAAACGTTAGCTACACTAACCCCATAGCACTAATCATGAAGATTAGCTCTGCTAAACACAACAACACTGGTATTTACAAGAAGCTAACGCTAAAACGTATCCAATACACTGTTTAACTAAGCTAATGCTAAAGCATATCCAATACACTGTTTAACTAAGCTAATGCTAAAGCATATCCAACACACTGTTTAACCAAGCTAATGCTAAACCATATCCAATACACTGTTTAACTAAGCTAATGCTAAAGCATATCCAATACACTGTTTAACTAAGCTAATGCTAAAGCATATCCAACACACTCTTTAACCAAGCTAATGCTAAAGCATATCCAACACAGTGTTTAACTAAGCTAATGCTAAAGCATATCCAACACACTGTTTAACTAAGCTAATGCTAAAGCATATCCAACTCACTGTTTAACTAAGCTAATGCTAAAGCACTGCACCAACACAGTATTTAATGAAGCTAATGCTACACCAACATTACTATTTAGTGGAGGCTAAGGCTAAAGCACTAACTTCAATTCAAATTATATCTCCCATTGAAAAACTATAATCCCCAAACATCAATTTATTTTTATGGATTTAAGACTTTTTAAGGTCATAATTTTATATTCATGAATTTAAGACATTTTAAGGATGTTTTGAAAGTTAACATCCCAGTAATCTGGAAAAGTTCATTTAGGGGAAGCTAAGTGCGCTAAATGTTTTCAAAGTTAGCAAAAGTGCCAAGTGAAAAACTAGCTATGTTATTAGCGGGTTAGCGGAAGCGTGTCCACTGCTCTCCTGTGGTTCCCAACAGCAGAAATCAGCCTTTCAGTCCAGCTGTGAACTAAAGGAGCTGGAATGATTTTAATGGAGGGATTTAAGGAAAGACCTGGATTAATGACTGAGCCTCAGAGATCATCTCAGCTCCAGGTATCTCAGTTTAGCTCCAGTGTTGTTGAGTGTTTGGGCCACATCTACTCCTCATCAGTCATCAGATGTTTCTGGTCAGTTTAGAAAGAAGCTGAGGTTTGTTTATCTTGCTGTGCATTAGCAGAAGGGTTCGGCTTTTCAGCGAAGTAAAGGTGGAACATGTTAAAACCGTCTTCAGAAAGACGAAGCCTGAGGGAAGTTTTCTGCTAGATTTAACAGGAAGGACAGGAAATCTCCTCCTTTTCCCCAAAAGAAACAACATTTCTCAGCTAAAGCAGCTTAATCAAAATAATAAACACACCTTAAGGTGGAGAGGTTGTTGTTTTTATGCTGTTTTTCCTGTTGGTCCATTGTTTTTCTTGCAAATCATTAGCTAATGCAGCTAATGTTGTTGAGTTTATTTAAATCTAATTCCTCCAACCATTTGCAGAGACAGAGGCTTGATTGAGGTTTCATGTTTCTGTAAGAACGCAGCTGTTTAGATCTGCTTCACTGTAAGAACAGAGCAAGCATTCATTTACTGTATCGGCGCAGAATAACAGAATAAAACAGAGGCGCAGTGAAAAGTGTCTTTACATGCAGCTGCTGATGACTGTATCGTTGTCTTAAAGGTAAAATATAAAAAATGTAAAAAAAATTTTAATGCATGTACAAGGAAAAGTAAAAGTAAAAAGTCATTTTTGACAAAGGCGCTTGCATAAGAAAAAGTAAAAAGTGTATAAGAAACTGAAAAAGAAAAAATATATATTTTTGACAAATATTTGTGTATAAGGAAAAGGGAAAAAATATTTTTTTATAAAAATGGATGTATAAGGAAAAAGAAAAACAAAATATTTGTATATAATTGACAGCATTTTGTGTATACAGAAAAGGAGAAACACTTTTTTTCTTGTCAAAAATACGTGTGAGGAAATGGAAAAAACAAAATAAAAATTTTTGGAAAAAAAGCATGTAAAGTAAAAAGGAAAAACAAAAAAAGGAAAAAGAAAATAGAAAAAATACATATATATTTTGAATTTTGACAACAAAAACAAAAATAAATATATTTTGATGAAAATGAATGTATGAGGGTAATCATTTTTTTACAAAAATGCATGTATAAAGAAAAAAAAAAAATCCATATTTCAGCTTTTATTTTTAAATATGTCATTTTTGGTCTTCCATATAAAATGGCTACTTTGATGGTGAAAGTTGCTCCGGTTTGGATTTGCCCACTCTGATGATAATAATAAAATAATCAATGATTCTGATGGGCAGAACCCGATCTCCTCAGGATAAATGAGGTCTGCAGAAACCGAACTCCACTGAAGGCAACATGAGCCGGCGCTCCTGCGACGTGTGTGTGTGTGTGTGTGTGTGTGTGTGTGTGTGTGTGTGTGTGTGCATACGAATCGGGAAGAAAGTCTTTTTCCGGACGTTTCTTCTGAAGCGACACACTCCACTGGTTCTGTTAACCGACCCTGTGTGTGTGTGTGTGTGTGTGTGTGTGTGTGTGTGTGTGTGTGTGTGAGGCCGCTGTGTGTCCAGGCGTGACTCGTCTCTTTAAGGACGTTCCCATTGACTCGCACGCATTAGTGGCGCCGGACAGCCATGGTTACCACGGTTATGAGATGCTAATCGGCAGCGCCGGAGCTTTTCTGTTTCTTCACTGTTTGAACAGGAAGCGGTTTAAAATCGCAGGACGAATGTGCGCCGATCTGTTTTAAGCTGAATTTATCCGTAAGACGCCTGACTTGCATCAGCTCGTCTGCTTTGCCACAACGATGAAGAAACTCGTTCAAGAACAAATAAATCCGTCCTGATGACCCTGAAGGCAGCACTGCAGCTGGCAGCATGAACAGCTTCACGTCTGAAATATTTCATCAGTCTTCTCCGCTAACTGGCTGAAGCTAGCCTGATTAGACGGAGAACATCTGGAAGAATGAGCAAGTCTGTCAGGGCTTTGACTAGGACATTCTAACACGTCTCTAGCTGCATGTTTAGGGTGGTGATGAACCTCTAGGAGGTTTTCTGATCTGAATCCATCATCCTGTCATCTGTGAACAGCTTCCCCACAGCATGGTGCTGCCACTGCCACATTCAGATTGGAAATGGTGCATTTATAGTTAAAGTTTTCAAACACATGATGTGAGACTTTACATCTAATCCAAGGAGTTAAAATTATGACTTTATCCTGCTAATATTACAACTTTATTCTTGTAATTTAACAAATGAAAATCTCAACCTAATTACTGCATCACAGAGTTAACCAAATAAGCAGAAGCTGTAAAACACATTTATGAACCAAGATGGCCGCCCTGAGCGCAGCGGCATCACTCTGGGCTTTGAAACCCCAAAATCCTGATTTTCCATAAATTAAATCTTGATAAATCTATAAACCAGAAGCGTTTGGTTGGTATCTGAGGAAACTCCTGTCATTCTCTGCAGCAGAAAGCGAAGGAGGAAGAGGGTAAATAACCGTCTCCTCTCTGGTTGGCTGCTTCCTGCTGAATGAACTGATGTCTGAGTTAAAAGCTTCATGTTGACTCAGCCGCTGTCCGGTCTCATCACGCTACAAAGCGGGCCGCCCCGCTGCCTGTTGTCCCGACACAAAGCGGCTCACCGACCGAGTCGGACTCTGAAAGCCTTTTGTGGGTCGGTTCAGAACCGCTTCCTGCTAGCTGGGTCGGTTCTGTTGGACATGTTTGTTCTCCCACCTCGTTTCCATGCATGTTGGCCACATATTTGAACTCCGGGACGCCGACGGCGTGACGGCGAGGGCGAAGACCCAGAGCCAACACCCACAGCTGCTGACCTGGAGAGAGAGAGAGAGAGAGAGAAAGAGGGGTGGGGAGAGAGAGAGAGA
>NW_015115652.1:55394-58760 GCF_001443285.1 Poecilia latipinna
TGGATGGATGGATGGATGGATGGATGGATGGATGGATGGATGGATGGATGGATGGATGGATCATTAATTCCATATTTCTCCGCAATAAAACATTCAGAATAATAATTCTGAGTTTTGTGCCTGAACCCAGAAACTGGATCGTTCAACATTTATAGATTATAGATTAATAGCAAAGATTTTCTTGTATTGATTTTACAGACACGCCTGCAGCTCCCTGGGAGAGGGGAGTCACCACCGGACCGACCCGGACCGATCAGACCGACCCGGACCGACCCGGACCAACCAGACCGCCCCGGACCGATCAGACCGACCCGGACCGACC
Organism: Poecilia latipinna; assembly: GCF_001443285.1. Lineage (NCBI taxonomy): Eukaryota > Metazoa > Chordata > Actinopteri > Cyprinodontiformes > Poeciliidae > Poecilia > Poecilia latipinna. The sequence goes on from NW_015115652.1 coordinate 55,717, forward strand.
CGGACCGACCCGAACCGACCAGACCGACCCGGACAGACGAGGTGAGAACAGAAAGAAGGAGGCGTTTTGGAAGGAGGCCAGTTGGCGTCCTGGATTAGCCCAGATTAGCGGCGTGTCGGTCTGCGGGTGATTAAAGCGTCCCGTCATTCGATCGCGGCAGCAGACGCCCGGCCGCCGTCCAGGTTGCTACAGTTACCGACACCTGATGCTGCGCGGGTCAACGATCAGAACCGTCTGTCCCTCTGCATGTGGAAACAGAATCACTGCAGATTTAAAACATTTTTGCTTGGATTTACTTGGATTTACAACCAAAAGTTTTTCTAATTCATGTTTATTTTTTACTTTCCAATTTCTGTTGATTTTTCACAAAAAATTCAGATAAAATACATTTTTACAGCAACTGTGCACAAATTCAAAGTCTATAAATACTTTATAAAAACTATCAGAACCAGGGTTATAACAGCTTTACTTTGTTTGTCTAATTCAGTTTTTTTAGTGCATTTACAAACTTTTATTATTAAATATTGTTTAGTTTTAACTTTAGTTTTTAATAGTTGTAGCAGTAGTTTCAGTTTTTACACACTTTGGTTACATTTCAGGTGCAGAATTCAAAAAGGTCAAAGTATTATGATTATTGATCGGTAATCAATACTCAACAGAAGATATTTTCAAAGAATAAAAAATCTAATTATTGTTGAGCAACCAACTGACATATTTTCCTCCATTTTTTGCAGACAGCTGACGTAAACTGCTAGTGTAGGAAAAAATCTATTTCCCATCCGTTCAAACGGCCAATAGATTCAAAAGCAGGAAACAAACTTCTGAAGGTTTTAGTTCGTTTTATAAATGTGCTCAGATGTTGCAAAAATAATTTCCTGCTCCTGATCATTAGCTGACTTCAAGTCCTGCTTTACTGATGATCTGTCAGAAAGTTGGTGTGTTGGTCAACTTTTTACGTTTTTTAACCAAACACATGGAGTTCTGCAGCACATCTACATGTTAAGGTTGTCATAGTCAAGCTAGCATAACTAGCTACTCTCCTCTCCCTCGCTACTTTATTTTAATGAAAACTTTTCCTGACCTCGTTATCTAGCTATCATAGTGTTGACAGTTAGTAGCAAAGCACTTTATACCTTTTAAGTTTAGCGCGTAATGTAGATAACTTCACAGCTAAAGCCAAGGGTTGTAATCGTTAGCTAGCAGTTTTCTGCCCTCCAGGAGGGAGCTGCGACTTTTAGCTCAGCTCGCCTATTCACTGTTCAGTGTTTGTGCATAATTTTCCAAATTATTCGTGCTTTATTTTTCACAGAGTTTATCTGAAATTGGTTCGGACGCTATAGGTGCAATGCTAGCTGTTGGCAAGCAATTAGAGAAGCAGCCAATCCAGGAGCACCATTCACTTTCCTTGCTGCTAATTAGCTAAACTGCTAAGAGAAAAGCCAGTCTGTAGATGTTAGCTTCTGCTCTAGCGCTGAGGCGGTTTCCATAATGAATATTTAGTTTTAATTCTTAACATAAGCAGTTATTGGCGTTTCTAGAAGAAATCTCATGCATTTGTGAATTTTGGCTGCTGTGTGTCCTGCTGCCGTTACCTTTCACCGACTTGCCGATGCTGTACAGGTGTGTGATGTCGGGGTTGTCGGCGCTGACCTGGACCAGGTACTGCTCAATTTCGCGGTTGTCATGGTAACGAAACTCCAACATCAGGGTGGGGACGAGAAGGGAGAGGAGGAGGAAGAGGGATGAAGACATCCCTGCAGCGTCACCTGGAAGGTAAAAACAGAGATTTGATGATGATTTTCAGTTTTATTCTGTTTTTATGTGATTTGGTTTCAATAAATTGTCAATAATTTTAATTGTTGTTGCAAAATTTCTATGATTTTTAAGAATAAGATTTTGTTTTACAAATTTATATTTTTTAAAATGTAAAACTGAAGCTAAAACAGAAAGTGTTGTTCATCTGTCAGCCATTTTTCCTTTATTTTAATATTATACTAGTCAGAGCCACAAGTGTCCGGTGATTATTGTAATTATTTTATATTATTTTAAGAAAAAGAATTATTATCACTAGCAGTATTTTAATTCATTTAAATTTAAATTTCCTTGAGGATGAATAAAGTATTTTTGAATTTAATTTGAAATAGGAAAGAATTTCAAGGACTAAAATAATAAAATTTGACTAAATTAAAAACTGTACAACTTTCATTTATTACGCCACAAATCTGAGTCCCTTTTCAGTGGGAAAACTTTAAAAATACATATTTTCCAACTATAACAGGATTTTACATTAAATCTTTTTCTATTTTTAATAATTTCATAATTTTTATTGCAAACTGGTGAAAATAAAGGAAAACTAAGTAAATTTAATCAACTTTAATTAAAAATGTCACTTTATGGCGCCCCTAGTGGTCAATCTAAGTCATTTAATCATTTATAAAAACATCGATGGTTTTTAATTTATGGTTATTTCCTGAGATTGTGATAAAAATGTTCAGCTTTTGTTCTCCATCATTCTGACTGGAGGTAAACAAGATGGCTCCTCCACCTAATCACAGGCTGGGACGCTAAATGCTAAATGCTAAGTGCTAAACGCTACTTTTCAATCAATTAATCAATCAAATTTTATTTGTATAGCACATTTCAGCAGCAAGGCATTTCAAAGTGCTTTACATAATTAAAATGCAAACAGCATGTGACATAGAATAAACAGTGAGAAAAAGAGATTTGGAAAAAGATTTTAAAAAGATAAAAACATTAAAACCCCTTTAGGACTTCAGTTAAACGTCGTTTAACTGGGACTCAAACCCTCTGGGACTTTAGTCAAAAACACCGTTTTAAGGACAAGAGATGTAAACATTAACTTTACCAGCAGAATCGTCTGAAACTGGAAATAATCTGCCAGACGTTCCTGGTAACTTATTACAACCGTCAAGTTAAAGTTCAACCTGGTTCAAATCATACAAATCATCATGCTATACAAATTTTATTTGTATAGCACATTTCAGCAGCAAGGCATTTCAAAGTGCTTTACATAATTAAAATAA
>NW_015115652.1:62300-62746 GCF_001443285.1 Poecilia latipinna
TAGCATGTGAGAAAGAGTTTAAAAAAAAACATCATTAAAACGCAAACAGTGGAGAAATAAAAAGCTGTCTCCAACCCTTTTGACTTTAGTCAAACGCCGTTTGACAAGGACTTTAACCTCTCGGAAACGGTGAGAAAGAGAAATAAAAAGAAATTAATAAAAAGAAAAGATAAAAACATTAAAAACATCAGATAAAAACATTAAAAACATCAAAAACATTGAAGACATCAAAACCCACACTCTAACCCTAATTTAGCCATAAGCAACTCTAAACAGGTGGGTTTTAAGTTGAGATTTAAAGGCACCCAGTGTTTCAGCTGGACGTTTGTTCCAAATTCGTGGTGCATAGAAACTGAATGCTGCTTCTCCTCGTTTGGTTCTGGTTCTGGATGCAGAGCAGAACCAGAACCAGAAGATCTGAGGGGTCTAGACGGTTGGTACAGCAA
>NW_015115653.1:0-4570 GCF_001443285.1 Poecilia latipinna
GAGAAAAAGTAGATCTTGCTCTCAAAAAGTTTGAGCACACCTGTGCTAAGTTTACACAATTCCCCTTCTTTTCTTCCTTCCTCTTCATAAAGCATTGCTTTATAAAATGGCAATTTAAACACTGCTTACCATAGGCAGGACATTGTCTCACTTTAGTGGCTCACAGCACTTACAGTTGATGATGCCATCCTCCTGCAGCTGCCTTATCTGTGACGTTACTTCTGGCAGGACACAGCTCCTACTGCCACTGCTCCATCACTGACCTGTGAAGTAGTTCCTGACAAAAGTTCAGAAAACGTCCTTACTTGCTGTCGAGACAGTTGACTTGCCTGGCACATCTTTGCAGCTGCTTCCAGGGTCAGTTCCACTTCTCTCACCAGTGTCTCTCTGAGCTTTCCATCACGTACACCAAAGACAATCTGATCTCTGATCATAGAGTTTTTTAGCAGGCCAAAATTGCATGACTGAGCTTTCACTTTCAAGTCTGTCAGAAAGTTATCAAAAGGTTCATGCTGGTTCTGCATCTGGGAGTGAAACACATATATCTTGTAGCATTCATTCTTCTTGAGTGAACAGTGAGCATCACATTTACTTAAAGGTTTTACTAGCAGACTTTGTGCTAGGAGGAAATTTTAGTAACTTGACTGAGTTTTTATTGAATATACCTGATTTAGAATGAGATCTGGTGTCTGCTGAGACTATAGAAGGACATTAAACGCTTTGTCATATTCAAATGTACAGTCACTGATTACTCCTCCAAGAAAGTAATCCAGTTATTTTACTAATAACTTTTCAAAAGTAATTAGTTATTTACTTATATATTTTTCAAAAAAAATTATGCACGACCTGAATATGCAATATATCTTTCAGCCTAACTATTCTTTCTGCATACTCCATGATATGAAATTTAATCAGTTGAAACATCTCTTTTTAAAACTTCATTTGTTTCAAAACCCTTTAACTTTTTAAAATAAAACTTATTTTATAAGCTTAAGGAAAACAAGGAAACTGATGTATCTGTATAAGAACATAAAATGTTATGATCTTTCTGCTTTCAGAGAACATCAACATATTCTAATCATTCATGATCCATTTTCATTATTGCTCACTATGTTGCAGTTGGAAAAGTCTTGTTTTGTTTGCATAGAATTAGATTACTGCTGGAGGATCTTGCTAGTCAGTTTAATTCCACGTCTTTGATATTTTATCAGTTCAAGCTTATTTCTTTGTCAGTCCAGGGCTGTACTATGTGCTGAGAACAAAAATCAAGGAGCCTTAGGAAATGATAACGCCATCCCCACTATGGTTGAAAGCTATTTCTTGCCACTTTGTTTCCATGGTAATGATGAGAAGCTGGTTGGTGAGGAATGGTGAGTTGGGGGCAGGGATACCTCTGCAGTTGCCAAATAAGACCTGGGCATTTTAACAATTCATAAGTGTTGAAATCAAACAGAGCTTAAGAGATTCAATAAATCACTCATGTGAGTATGTGTGTGCTTGCATGTGAGGAAGACAGCAAGTGAGAGAATAAGGTGGAAAAATAGAGTGTGTCAGGGATAATGCTCATATTGGCTGACACAAGGGAAAAACAGCTTTTAAAGCGTTTAGCTTTAATTTCATTCAGGAGTGACATAATTGATTTTAATGAGATGTTTATAGAGTGAAGTGCTGGTGCTGCTGAATCATTTGCAAGTCTGCCTGACGGGTGCTTATGAGACTCACACTGGGGAGAAGCAGAAAGAAATAGAAACCTTTGCTGCCAAAACTCCTCCAGCATACGTGTGTCTAGCTCCACTCCTCACATCACTGCTGCTGACTTTAATTAAGAGAATATTTAATTCATGAGATACTTTTCCGACTTTGCCTCTGTTCACAAGAAAAACCTTTAGAACAAATGCTGATTTATAAAAAAATCTCCCAAAAACAGTGATAGAAACTAACATGGTTCCAGCTATGTGTAGAAAACTTGAACTGAAATTGCTGGGCGTAGTGCATGAGAAAAACCTGACCATGCAGGGGCGGTGCCAGGAATCTTGGGCCCCCTGACAAAAAATGTAATTGGGCCCCCCCACGCAGCTGCTGTTACAATTTTTTGAGTCTGTCTAACCCATCAAAAGCGCCACAATTTTAAAGGCTTGCAACTGCCTTGCTTTCTTTGGTTCAATACTGATACATACAGTATGCAAGTAGGTTGCTTAAATTTTTTCCATTAGTTTTAGATACTGAAATGTCTCTCCCCACAAGTAACAGTCATAGGCAACATGCACAATATAGGTGAAGTAATCCAGACTTCTCAAAAAATGCTATGTAGTTGCATTTTATTCAAGCGGCAGTATATAACTTTAATAAAAAATGTTTTCTCCATATTTGTTAAAGCTGTCAACATGTTGTGATAGTTTGAGACAATCTGTGAAAATATCAATCTCCTCCACCTCCTTCCTGAGCTGCTATTGCTAGCTAAAGTAATGCAATGTTCCTGCCACAAACAACCAATCAGAACCAGGAATCGGGTCTTGGCGCTGTCAGTCAACCTCATTCACTCACTGCTAAATGTGCTAATAGTGGAAAAACATCTTATCATTACAAGAAAAATGTTTATCTGCGGTCATTGGTAGCTATGCTAACTAGACTGAGAATTCACAACAGGCTGTGTTAGCTGCAGCATAGCACAGAGCGAGGGGAGGAAGGATGAGCAGCAACATGAGATTGTGATTAAAATGCTCCTGCCTCTGATTAGTTGTTTCTAGAAAGCACTGGGTGAAGGCAGAAGAAATAGATTTTTCACAGATTATCTCTCATGCTGTACTGTCACAACATAATGACAGTTTTAACAAATATGTAAAAATATATATTTTTATAAAAGTTACATACTGCAGCTTTAATTTCACTTAGAAGAGGGACAAGTTAAATATATGAATATGTTGGTAATTTCTTTCCTTAATTCATTAAAAGCTAGTGAAATGGAGGCAGACAGTAGTCTGCAGCATAGTAACTGCCACAGTCGTTCTCGTCTTCTACTGACTGCTGCTGAACACCGTCAATGTCAAGTGCTCCAAGCAGTAATGAACCATTTCATGCAGATCCAGGGGGGCTTTAGGGCAAATATGGATGTCTGCTTTTTGGTCTGGGAGGGGTAACATTTAATTTTTACTGCTAAAAACAATTTTAGAAAACACAATATAAGTAATTTTGTAATTGATAGGGCCCCATTTTTTAAAATTTCTATGAACAAAAAAAATTGTGGAGGGCCCCATGTTGGTCAGGGGCCCTTGGAATTGTTATAACTTTTCCCCTCTATACAGCGCCCCTGTGACCGTGAATGGAGGCAGATGTCACTGGTTCATTTCCCGCCTGATGACCCTTTCTGCATGTCTTCCTCCTCTCTCATAATGTGCTTTCTAGTCTGACCAGTCTCAGATAAAAGCCACCAGAGCCAATAAAATCTTTTAAAAAATCTAAAACTGCTAACTTTTCCTGTTTCCATCATCACTCTGTGAAAGACTGACAGGGTGTCACACAGCTAATAAAAAGGTTCCTGTGCACAAAGAATGGATAACTATGAGAGGACTGTGTCCGCTCTGGGCCTCAGCACTGAGAGGCAGCCTGGCGTCATGTCAGGCAGGATCTGAGAAGCTGTCATCATTTAGAACATGGCCACTGATGGAACAAAGCTACAGTTTCTTTAACTGGAGCAGTGGCATGTTTTGTACAATTAACATAGAATCAACAATCAAATCATTACATTAAATCAAGTGCCATCATTAAATACATAAAGTTGATTACATTTCAAATACAACTCTAAACAGGTGGGTTTAAGTTGAGATTTAAAGGCACTCAGTGTTTCAGCTCTTTTACAGTTTTCTGGAAGTTTGTTCCAGATTTGTGGTGCATAGAAGCTGAATGCTGCTTCTCCTCGTTTGGTTCTGGTTCTGGATGCAGAGCAGAACCAGAACAAGAAGACCTGAGAGGTCTGGAAGGTTGATACAACAGCAGATCTTTAATGTGTTGTGGTGCTAAGCCATTCAGTGATTTATAAACTAACAGTATTTTAAAGTCTATTCTTTTAGGTACAGTCCCTACAGACACTGTATGGACTTTAAAACTGGTGTTATGTGCTCTATCTTCCTGGTTTTAGTGAGAACGCGAGCAGCAGCATCTGGATCAGCTGCAGCTGTTTGATTTATTAGGCAGACGTGAAGATGCTGTTGCAGTAATCAATACGATTAAAGATAAACGCATGGATGATTTTCTCTAGATTTCACTGAGACATCAGTCCTCTAATCCTGGAGATGTTCTTCAGGTGATAGAAGGCCGACTTTGTGACTGATGAGGTGAACCGCTTTGTGTCATGGTGTGGGAACAATCATCTCATCTTAATGTAAACAAAACAAATGAGATGATTGTAGATTTCAGGAGAAACATGGTTAGATCAAACTAACCCTGGACAACAGATGGACTGGAGATGCAACAGTGAAGAGTCTATAACACAGGTGTCAAACTCCAGCCCTGCAACTAGATGTCCCTATGCTGCACCACACCTGAATAGAGTAATTAGGTCATTAGGAAGGCT
>NW_015115653.1:8232-9939 GCF_001443285.1 Poecilia latipinna
TATGTTTTCTCCATATTTGTTAAAGCTGTCACCATGTTATGACAGTTTATGAGACATAATCTGTAAAAACAATCAATCTCCTTCCTAAACTACTATTGTTAGCTAAAGTACTGCATTGTTCTGACAAAAACAACCAATCAGAACCAGGAGGAGGGTCTTAGTGCTGTTAATCAACCTCATTCACTCACTGCTAAATGTGCTATTGGTGGAGAAACAACTGATCATTACAGGAAAATTGTTTATCTGCCATCACTGGTAGCTATGCTAAGTAGACTGAGCACTCACAACATGCTATACTAGCTGCAGCTTAGCACAGAGCGAGGCAGAGGAAGGATAGCATAACATGAGATTGTGATTGACAGCACGAAAACTCTCCTGCCACTGATTGGTTCTTTCTAGATAGTACTGGGAGAAGGCAGAGGAAATACGTTTTTCACAGATTACCTCTCATACCATACTGTCACAACATAATGACAGTTTTAACAAATATGTGGAAAAAAATATTTTTATAAAAGTTACACACTGCAGCTTTCATTTCACTCAATAGAGGACGGATCAGGACGGACGTGGGTTATAACTGCTGCTGACTGACTCATCTGTTTAGTGGTAAAAGGTACAAGGGACAAGTTCAATATATGAATATGTTGGTAATTTTTTCCTTAATTCATTAAATGCTAGTGAAATGGAGGCAAACAGTAGTCTGTAGCTAAGCTAACTATGCTAAATGTTTGATAATCTCACACAGTCTACCCACTTCTCTTGGAGAAAAACGGTTATAAATTGACAATCCTGCTTTTTTCTCTCTCTCCCTCTCTTTTTTTGAAAACCTAATTTTATAACTTTTCTTAGCAGCATAGTAACTGCTACAGTTATTCTTGTCTTCCACTGTCTGCTGCTAACAGCGTCACTCTCAAGCGCTCCAAGTAGGAACAAACCATTTTATGCAGATAGTAGGTGTTCAGGGCAAATATGGATTAATTATTATCACTGCTTTCTATTCATGCTTTCACACCCTGCCACATTTCAGGCTGAATAATCCAACGTTTTCACACAAGCCCTGTGCACACATANAATGAGATGATTGTAGATTTCAGGAGAAACATGGTTAGATCAAACTAACCCTGGACAACAGATGGACTGGAGATGCAACAGTGAAGAGTCTATAACACAGGTGTCAAACTCCAGCCCTGCAACTAGATGTCCCTATGCTGCACCACACCTGAATAGAGTAATTAGGTCATTAGGAAGGCTCTGGAGAACTGATCTACACAAGGAGGAGGTGTAAGCCAATTCATTCCAGTGTTTTGTACCTGTAGCCAGGGGCACTGCCAGGAATCTTGGGCCCCCTGACGAACAAATTAAATTGTCCCCCCTCCCACCCACGCAGCTGCATTTTTACAATTTCTTGAGTCTATCTGACCTATCAAAAGCATCACAATTTCAAAGGCTTGCAACTGCCTTGCTTTCTTTGGTCCAGGACTGATAACTAGTACAATATTTACTGCTCATGAATTTTACTTGCAAGAGTAAAATTCAGTATGCATACAATATGCAAGTAGGTTGCTTAATTTTTTTATTAGTTTTAGCTTACTGAAATGTCTCTCCCCACCAGCAACAGTCACAGACAACGCGCAAAATATACATGAAGCTATCCAGACTTCTCAAAAAATGCTATATAATTGCATTTTATTCAAGCTGCAGTACATA
>NW_015115653.1:13811-26340 GCF_001443285.1 Poecilia latipinna
TAATTATTATCACTGCTTTCTATTCATGCTTTCACACCCTGCCACATTTCAGGCTGAATAATCCAACGTTTTCACACAAGCCCTGTGCACACATACAAACAGCCTTACTGCTTCTCAGACCTTAGACTGTCCTAGATTCAGGTCTCCAATTGGGAAAAATTGATGGCTTGAGCTTGTTTCCTTCCAAAAGGACAATGCTTTCTCCTACAACCTGAGGCACAATTTATAGCCAACATCTGTGGAGAGCTGTGTTGATTACTTTTCAATCAAGCGAGATAAACACTAATTCAATTTGTTTTATGTATATATTTATTTATGAGGATCTGTAAAATTACAGGCTTCTTTCATGAAGCGTGAATGACTGACAGTTCTCTGACAGCTCGGTTTGGGCCGACTGTTAACTGTCAAGACTTAAACATATAAATATATCAACACAGATTAAAACAGTGAATTCTGGCAACACACAGAGAGGCTGGAAGGTGTTTGTCTTTGAATATCAAGCTTCACAGGGGAGCCTTTTTCTTTGTTACAGTAAATAATACAGTTCACACACTGTTATTGACTTTGAGAAAATGCATTAGTCCAACACTAATTTGTTGCAGCTGTGCCGAAACATACTCTTGGACTTAGCATCATGGACAAAAATCTATCTAACATACTAGAATGTGAACCCTCATTCATCATTATACAGATTAGTTGCATTGATTGATTTACCAACTGGAAAAAAAAATTATTTTACAACAGAAGTATACTGTAGGTTTGTTGCATTAGGTGAATTTCTGACAGCAAAGTGCATCTAGCACTTCAAATTTATAAGAAATCTGAACTTAAACAACAATCCATTCATGAATTAATTAACATCCATAAGCTGGTGCCTATCTCCGTATCTTTAACATTCAGTTGGCGGGAGGCGTTCAGGTCACAGTCCATCACATGGCAACACAGAGATATACAGAGCAAACAACAATGCACACACTCATTCATAACTAATGGCAATTTGAAATACACTACACTCTAAAAAGTGTATTTGGACTGCAGCTCATTATTTACAGTAATTTACATTATTTACATATTCATATGTATTATTTACATTAATTTCACTTAATTCTTTTTGCTTTTGCTATGACAGCTTTCTTTTTTGTGTTCATTTAACTCAAAACTTACAAATCTTTAACCTAAAGGAACTTTCCACTTTGACTTAAAAGAATTGAGTTCAATGCCAGTTTTGTATCCTATGTCTGATCAACTAAATTTATTCTGATCATCCAACTCGATTCACTAAGTCCTTCCATCTCAATTTGCTAAGTTTTTATAACTTAATTCATAAGGGGGTTCAACAGGACAAATTTAAGTCAGTGGTACTCAAATAATTTATTTTGTTCTAATAAAGATTTAAAATCTCTTTGACTTAATTCTACAGAAAGTCAACTCAAACTTTTAATTAGCTCCAAACTACATATTTTGGGCTGCAAACTTCTTAGTTTGCAGTCTAATACTCTATTTACTTATAATTGTAAGTAAGAGTAAATACACTCTTACTTAAAAGTTACAAATCTTTTCTGTAAATGACCTTTTTACTTTGACTTTACTGGAAATAATTAAGTTTGATACCATATTTGTATCCTACGTCTGGCACCATGACTCAAGCTTCCCAGGTAAGCGACTGTGGCTCTGTGGGTAGAGTAGTCGTCTTGTGATCAGAAGGTTTTAGGTTCGATTCCAGCTTCCTCCTGTCACATGTCAATGTGGATATCGGTGTGTGAATGTGACTCTAGTGTACGTTGTAGTACTTTGAATGGTCAAATGACTGGAAAAGCTCTATATAAGTTCAGTCCATTTACCATTTTTTGAAGTAAACTAACTGATTTGAGTAAGACTGACTTAAATCTGTTATCTTAAACATGCTTAATACATTTGTTAAAAAAAAATAACAAATTGAGTTGGATGATTATAATATGTTGAATTGGTTAAACTTAATAAATTAAGTTGGATAAACTTAATTGAATTGCTTGTTACCTATAGAATACATTTCATTGGGATTTAATGGGAAGATCAACACAAAGTGGTATACAATTTTGAGGTAAGAAAGAAAATTATAGATGACTGAAGGAAGTTTATTCAGTTAATATCTGAACAAACAATGTCAAACAGTAAAAATAGAATAAAGAGCCGTTTTGCAATATTAAAAGGAGCAGTATGCTATTGAACTGCACACTGATGGTTATTTTATGAACCTGAAGAGTTGAGGAGAATGACTGTGAGCAGAAGTCTATGCCTTCATCTAATCAGTGGTCCAGAGTCAGTCCTCAATGATCGGTATCCAACATCTTTTAGTTTTTTCCCTGGTTAAACACAGCTGAATAAAATGATGGTTAATTTGCAGAACCTCTTTGGAAATATGACTTGCTGAGGAGACAGTTGGACTGTTTGAATCAGTTATGATGGAGAAGAGGCATTTAAAACTAGCATCATTCAACCCCTTAGGAAGGGAGCTGGACTCCCATGGACTAAAGTGTGACAGTGGTTATCAAAACAAAGAGAAGCAACAAAGAACATATTTTTGGTGTTCAATTTTAATAATAAAGCTGAGAGTATTTACAGTTTTTCCTCTTCAATCAAGCAGGGTAAGTCGCAGTAGCACAAAGGTTTTAAACATGGAGCTCACAACATTTTAATTGGTAGTTGGTGTCCATGAGTTTCCATTTAACTTCCAGTGCTGTCCTTATACCCAACCAATAATTAGCACCAGATTATTGGGGATCAAGTATATGACTGTCTGGAGGAATATAAACACTATAACTAGCATAGTACTGGAACTGTTTGATACAAAAAATAAGGCTTTGGGATCATTACTAAAAATAACTAAATGATTACAAAAAATATCTGGCTGTTTGTAAGAAAATACTGAGAATGAGTGAAAACATGTAAACCAGTGCTAACCTAACAAAGTCATTACTGTGCTGAAACACATTCAATTAAATTATTAGTATAGGACCATCATTGCAACATAGATTTGTGACCTTCTCCATGCTAAAGCTGTAAAGACAGTGCCATGTGAGTGTTGAAGTAAAGTCTTTGATTTAGATATGAAGCTATGAATATTTTCTTGTCTGTACACAGATTTCATGCCAGCTGCCTTACTCATGTACTTAGAGCTATGCTCTGTGGTGATGACCTTCTGTTTCCCCCGTGTCTTGGTTTGTAGACGGATGCCGCGCTGATGTACGACGCCGTGCATGTGGTGGCCGTGGCTGTGCAGCAGTCTCAGCAGATCACCGTCAGTTCATTACAGTGCAACCGACACAAGCCTTGGCGCTTTGGAGCGCGCTTCATGGCCCTCATCAAAGAGGTAGATCCTAGTCTACATGTTCGACATTTAACTACAATCCTCTGTATACTCTGCACCATCACACAGAAAACACATTCTCTCAGAAAAGCAGACAAAGTTGGAATGTAATCAAGATGACCAAGTGAAGATGGGGAAATGGGAAATACAAATATTTGATGTGTGTTTATATGGAAATTCAATTTTATTCAATCTGGCCAAACAAGATATCTTTTTTTCTGAAAAGGCAAGCCTTAATCTGCAGTATTTACTGCTTTATAACATCTGGTCCATGTGAACACGAAGTATTGAGATGCACCCACAAAATGACAACTAGAAGAGCACACAATGAGATCAAGTCATGTTAGTCCCACCGTTTCCTCTCATCCAGAACTCAACTTCTTCTCACAGTCCTTTCCCATTTCCTCTGGTGTTTTTATTTTTGTGTTAAGACCATAGTGATAAAGGCAATTATCACTACTACATTAACATTTTATGTCTTTTAATTGTGCAATGTAATATCAACCTTTATACAAGACACTTTAAGTGAATAAGTTAATGCAGGAATTCAGAAGAGCTACAAAAGACAAACAGAATAATCTGTAGTTTCCACTGATTGATTGGTTGATAATATAAAGAAACTGTTCTACAAACTAATTCATTTACTGAAAAAGGAATGTATTGAAGTCAATGCTTATACTTGCCTCCTCTATTCAGTCCATAAATCTATGGTAAATGGTATGTACTAGTGCTTTATCAAGTGTAGAAGAACCCAAAAAACTTCACACCACATTTAATCATTCACTCATTCACACACACATTCACATACTGATGGTGGTAAGCTATTGGATAGTAGCCACAGCTGCCCTGGGCAATCTGACAGAGGGAAGGCTGCCATGCACCAGCAGGTAAAGCAGGTGACTGTCTTGCCCAAGGACTCAACAACAGAGGTAGACAGAGTGGGAATCAAACCATCAACCCTCCAATTTTGTGTTTCCAAGTGAAACACATAACATACAGTAGATTAAATACACACAAGTGAAAGACTGAAAGTTTTTATTTCTATTAATTATGATTGTTTTTACTTGTAGTTAATGCAAACATGACTTTAAAAATTAGAATACTACACCAGACCAATAAAAAACATCTTTAATACAGAAATGTTGACTAAATGAAAAGTGTTTTTTATACTTGCTTAAAAATTGTCAAAATAACAAGACTTGAGGAGGCTGCCCTCTATCATAAATGCTTGATGGCCATTACTCCTTTTAAGCTACTTTTTTCAAATGATGAATGAAATCACCATTTTAAAAACTGTCATGTTGGGTTCTAGTCTCTTTACCCACATACAGAACACAATCAGGAGAACAGACAGATAAATAAAGTTTATTATAACGATGAAAAGTGGGATTGTATGATCCTTGTCCTTGTGGATGGCAACCAGGGTCGTCTGTACTCTGAAGAACAGTGAGAGAAATGGTGAGTTTGAGGTTTGTCGGACAATGGAGCTTCAGGGAAAAATGGACTGATCTTACTTGATAGGAGCTTCCACCAGGGGGGAAATTACTGTGTTCTCTGGGGTTATGGTCTCTCTGTAGGGGTCTTTGTGATGATCCAGGTTCCAGTGCGAGGTTCAGACGGAGAGAGGTCTTTGGTGGTAGGTGAGGAGGAACAAGGAGCGATCCGACTGCCAACTGAGAATCCAGGAGCTATTAATGATTCATCTGCAGAGGCAAAAAGGGACTCGGGCAACCAGTGGGTAACAATCCACAGCATCACGAGGGGGAAATCCAGAAAGCCAGGAATTCGAGCTTCACAGGGGTTAAATCCAAGGCGTCACAAGGAAACACCTGAGGGAAAGGCAACAGGAATATATTACTAGAAGTAATCTCAGAAAAATACAGCGCAAGCTCAGAGGTACACAGAGTACCATAACTGGCAAACACTCAGACGTCGCAGTACTGGCAGCCTGCTCTTCATGTACTCCTAGATGATTAGGTGATAGATCACAGGTGCATTGATATCAGTCAGCAGGCACGCCCTCCAAGATGGTGCAGCCTCTTGGCACCATTTAGTGGATGAAGAGGGAAGCAGCAGACAACAGAAAATCCCCAACAAACAGCCAAACCCTGGTTCCCAACAGAAACTGCATTTTATATTTACACAAGCTTGTTTGTCTGATATTAAAACGAGTTTTTGTCAAACTTAGGAGTTTCAAAAAATGAACAAATGAAAACAGAACAAACATGTGAATAAAGTAAATACTATAAAACCATCTAATATGATCCCAAATAAGGAAAATGTAAATATCTAAAATGAGACAGAAAAAACATGTAATAGACTGGCAACATGTTCAGGTTAACCCCCCCCCCCCCCTCCCCCTCGCCCATTGACCACTGGAGATAGGCATCAGCACCCATTTGCGACCCCACTAGGGATAAGCGTGTAAGATAATGAATGAATGGATTTTGAAAAGCAAAAATAATTGTGTTAGGGTGACTTACAGTGAATGTTTTTTTTAGTACATAATACAAATTTACAATGACCTCCACTGAAGTAAAACATTCTCAGATATGCCACAACACTTCTGTAAATGAAGAGGCACTCAGACACAGAGCCACCCGCTGTAGGGTCAGAAAGGTTTTGAGTAGCTCACAGAGGAACTTCCAGATCTGTTGCTCCCACTCTCTGATTCAAACATGGGCCCTGAAGTGCATTTCTGCCTGTCTGGAGAAACTGTCATGATTTGCCAAGTCATCTCTGTTGTGAATCACTTTCATGCTACAATGTATTCTATTGTGGCTCTAAATATCTGTAAAGATAGGATAATTGCTTTCCCACTGTTACAGACTTGGAGTCTGTTCAGACACCCTGAAACAGAAAACACTGTATGCAAACAGAGAAAAGGAAGATTTCTTGGATGTTTCTTTCATGGCTGACATCAAACCAATAGCAGAGAGGCAGACTTGATGTTGCTGGGTTGTTGTCTTCTCTGATGATCTGAGTCTTACTCCTTCTGTCTGCAGGCACACTGGGATGGCTTGACTGGAAGAATCTCTTTCAACAGGACCAATGGCCTGAGAACAGACTTCGACCTTGATGTTATTAGTCTCAAAGAAGAGGGTCTTGAGAAGGTTATGTATTTTCTGATTTGTGTGTGTGTAAATCTTCAGTCTTCAAATACATAATTAATATGAGTTGGACAAAGAAAAAACAGTCAATCTGTGTACCAGAGTGAGTGTAATTAGTCAATGATCAGTGTGAACATTGTGTGTGTATGTGACCTGAAGTCAGAATGTGCTCAGTCTCTACATAAAAATTCTAGCTAAAACACATGTTAATCATCTCATCTCACAAAACCTCCTAGGCTTTTAGTGACATCAGAGATCATTTGGTCTATTAGTCTTCATACCTGAACAAACTAATCCATTTCTTATGGATTTTGTGTGATACACAAAAGCAAAATAGTGCCTGTTTGTGAAATTGAAGGAGGATCATACATGCTTTTTTTTTCAGAACTGTTACAAATAAAAATATGAATGCATATCTATTTGACCCAATTTACCCCAAACAGAATAAAATGTGTTTATTGTTAAATAAACTTAAACCCCATCTTTCCTATGTGAAATTAAACCCGTGTCTTTCAACTTTGTGAGTTAATGTTTTCACATTCATGTGAAAATCTGATGTGATGGCACTGTAGAATGTTTTTATACACACAGGAAAAAAGTGGGATAACTCTGTTATTCACATAATGAACTATTCAGAGTTAATTCTTAAATACCAGACATTCTAATTGATTAGACCAACACTTGAACAAAAGTTGCGTTAGCTCAGTTAGCTTAACTAAACTAAAACTGTCCAGACATTGTAGTTTGTTCATGAAAAAGATCATTATTTCTCAAAAACTATATGTGACGTATAGTATTCTGATATGTTTTTTAACTGCCATAATTATTGATGTTGTTCATGGGATGTGATGAGGGTTAAACACATGAAAGTTGGAGTGAATGTGCAAACTACTTTCCTCTACTTTATTTATTTAATTTTTTTTTTTTTTTTTTGATTTATGTTTTCAGACATCTTGTCACTTTCTGTGAATCCCCTACTGGATATAACTGCCTTCCATATTTGGAGATTTCTGATGCATCCCCAAATGAGTAGAGACATAGAGATGAATTAATATAAGATTTCAAGGCTGGTTTTTAATCTCCAGTTTTTGCAAGCTTTGATCTGCAGAAACCCATTTTAACAGATTCTAAAGTGAGATGTAAGCATCTGTAACAGCTTCCAAAATGTTTATTCTTGCCTTCCTGTTCTAAGCAGCCATTAATTATTTACATTGGGAGCCAAGGTAGTCACACTGGGTTTGTAAGAAAGAGGTGGCAGCTAAGCAGCTTTGTACAAACTATTTTCAAACCAGACATTTCAAACTACACATACTAAGCTCAGAGTCAGAAGGTCATATTTTATGCATAATAGTTTTATATTGTGTAAATGATAATTTCTGCTACTGATGACCCTCCAGAAGAATCCTTAGAAGGGTACATAGTGCTCACACATTGTTCACAGCTAACAACCAGGATAAAAAAAATAAAACCTGTGCTTGAGCTTCAGCCTTCCCATCAGTACATTTTGCTGATTTTTTTCCAATTCATCTGTGAAACATTGCTCCAACTCCACATCCAAAATGCTGAAATGCTTTACATGTTAGAGCCTGGTTTGTACTTCTGCAGAAATGTGTGATGTCTTGGTCTTTCTCTGGCTTTCTGCGATTGCTTTCAGGTTCACCAATCATCTGCGTTACATGATGCTTCCTTTTCCCATTTGCTTCTTAAGTGTTTAGTCACAACTATGCACAGCTATTATTCTGCCACTTTCCAAACTACTTTTGTGAATAATAGTAAAAATAGTAAAGAAGCTGATCCTACAGTTCTTGACTGTTCTTAAAATGTCTGTACAGAGGGAGAAACCATACATGATGTGACTGCAGATTGGGCAGGCAACCTGTGGACTGGGAGACAATGGGCATCTGTAGCATTACCATTTGGCTGTGGGGTGTGAAAGCAGGAAAACCTGTGTGAAGCCAACAAAACATTCTCTTATACTCCAATCCACCCTGTTGATCATTTATGATCACTAGAAAAATACGTATTAGAGCAGTAATATCCTTAATGCTATAAGAATAAACCTGAGGAACATGTTGACAATAAACTTGGTATGTAAATTAACAATTACCCTTTAATACAACCCTTACACACAAGTAAGCACAAAACCAGGCTCAAATGAAGACATAAGGGGACACACCAGAATTGTCATTTATCTCCTCAGATAGTGATCTTAATCCTTCTAGGACCTTTGCAATCAACTCATCAGGAGCTGTATTATTTGGAATGAAATTATAACCAAAAAGACTGCCTGTCACCACTTAATCTTTTGCTTCAGATATATTCAGAATTCTGAAAAACACACCAATAGCATTGACGTACACTCTTTTGTCAAAGGAACCAAAAAACTACAGATGCTTTGTTATGGGGGCTGCACAGTGGTGCAGTTGGTAGAGCTGTTGCCTTGTAGCTAGAAGGTTCTGGGTTCAATTCCCAGCCCCAGGTCTTTCTGCATGGAGTTTGCATGTTCTCCCTGTGCATGGTGGGTTCTCTCTGGGTACTCCGACTTCCTTCCACAGTACAAAACCATGACTGTCAGGTTAATTGGTTTCTCTAAATTCTCCCTAGGTGTGTGCGCACGGTTGTTTGTCCTGTCTGTCTCTGTGTTGCCCTGCAACAGACTGGCAACCTGTCCAGGGTGACCCCGCGTCGGTCCTTCACCTTGAAGTTCCTTCCCTCAGGGGGGGGCACCAATTTATGTTTTCGCATCCAACCTGAATAATGTGCAGTTGCGCCACTGGTCTTACTGCATTCATTCTCATCACATCAACAACTTCATGACAGCCTAGTCTTATTCCTGTGAAGAGAAGTTTGACTTTCTGACAGCATGGTCATCTTATCAGCTTGTTCAATATCATGCAGTTCCTGTGTTTATGCAGCCATTAAAATTTAATGATAAGGTCACCCATAAACTGTCTCCTAAGGAGTTCATCCTCTGGCTGCTTTTGTTCTAATGCTAATACTGAATTCAGGACATCTCTCCAAGAAAGAGCATATTCCATGAGATTTTTAACTATTTATTTTGAATTTCTACCATCCTGTACTTCATGAATGATAAGCATCAATTTCTGCCTAAACCTCAGCAACAAAGCCTGTGTTTGCCTGTGACAGCAGGTGTTCTGGGGATTCCCACTGTTGAGAAAATAAATTTAAAATAAGCTAGTTTTAAAACTTAACATGTCTTGACTCAAATGCCCTAATTGTGGTTTTGAAATTAGTAATGTATTCTGACTTTTTGACCTTTATTTTACCTGTAGTTACAGCAGATGGTTTGCTAGGATCGTTTGAACTGCCTAATTGGAGTGTGACAAACAAATTACAGGTGAACATGGGAATCTTTTCAGTTGCTGTAGGTGAATTACACTACTTAATGTGTTTGCCCAATGTTTCTGAGGAGTTGGAAAGTATATTTGTTACATTATAGGTCAACTAATGTACAGATGCCTTCAAATACTGAGAATGGGGTCGTGTTCCTGCTCTCACGGCAGTGTTGGGGGCAAATCACACCTCAATTTGTTTGGTCTGCTTGACCTGGGTTGCATCCTGCATCTTTCTTACAATGGGGTGTTAATGGGTCTGCTTGAGTGCGAATGAGAGAGTGGATTTGTATGCAAATGGCCTTTGATGGATTTTCTGGTAGCGCTTTGTAAATATGACGTCACTTTAATGAATAGCTGTGATATTTTTCTTATTTTAAACTATTTAGGGACAGTGAAGGTTTTGTTTCATAAATTTACTTTTACTACTGCTTTACGGACAATTTTACGGTGATGATTGCATATTTTGGTATCACAATCTGATTTGAAGCAGAGTCATCTGCTTGTGCCGTAGGATTAATGCACACAACAGAGGCGGCACAACTTCAGCCTTGGCTTGCAGCAGATAGAACTAGTGATTAAGAGACTGTCTCATCCACTTTGGTATTTTATTTTTGTTTTTATTTTATACTAACACACTAACTGAATTAACTGTTGGTTTATATGTCACATGGGTAACTGATTGGACATGTTGAAATTTTAGCACAATGGGGAAAGTTCCCTATTTTGGTTTTCCACCTCTAAATTGTTTTTCTTTTTGGAAATAAGAAAAACACAGGGGGATATTATAAAGATAAGATATTACTGATAGAACTTTGAAAATCCAAACATCTGTCTATTTTGAATACTGGATGGATGATTTGGAGAAATGGTGGAACATCTTACAATATTTTAGTTTTTCAGCAAATTATATAACATTAGGCTAACATAGATTCAAAATTGTTTTTGAAATGATAATTTTATTATATCAACAGGGGGAGAAGGAGAAATAGACCCTACTTCCTGGTCAATTTTTTGATATGGTTAATTGTAAATTGTTAATCAATAATTTTAACTTTTTCATTCAACAATAGTGAATTATGGATTTCTTTAGGTAAAGAGCCTTTACATTGCCTTCCTGCTTGACTCAAATAATTTATATAATACAGTTTCTTAAACCAGGGAAGGTGATTGTTGGATTGTTGAATCTGTTTTCATATGATTTAAAATAAGTTGTTTAACTAATAATAAACTTAGTTGTATCGAATTTCTCCCCAAAACTGAAAAGGCATTGATAATTGATAAACAATATAAAAAGGGTAATTCATTATCCATTTAAATATTTTATAAATAGGTTTTCAAAAGAATAAATGGATCAAATGTAATAATGGTTGAAATTTTGGGATTTAAAACTATGATTGGAATAAAGTAAGTCATTTTTTATATTTAGTGATACGGTTAACTTTACTCATGTAAAACAGGCTGATCATTCTTTAAGGTTTTAAAATAGAAAATATGATGATTGAAATTAAATTGGTCTAATTTGGAGATTTACAAATGAATAATTATGGAATTGCTTCTAAAATATGGTTAAGGTTTGGGTTCAACACAATGGGAAAACATTTATTTCTCATGTAGGCCTTTTATAAAAAGAGGGTCAAAAGATTGACAAAATACAGCTCTAAAGGAGAAGCTTCTTAAAATTCGAAGTTTACTGAGTTATAATATAAAAGGAAAATTACTGGAAGAGACTTAACATAGGGAAACAAATGATAATTAGGAATGAAGTTTTAAAGAGAAATAAAACTAAAAGCTACCACAAAATCTCTTCCTTCCTGATAATACAATAAAGTAACTATTAAAATAAGATTTGATAACAAGAACAATATATGACTTAAAACAATAAAGAATAATTAGAGTATTAATTAATAAATCAGTGTAAATGAAATTGGAAGGAATTACTTATTTTATTTTAAAATACATTAAGGAGCTCTAGATAGGTGACAGACTCTGTTTCAGTATGCCGACCAGCTGATGACCTCATTGGATAACAAAGGACCACAACCTGGTGTGACTCAGGATCTTCCCTGGCCAGAGGACGACCTCACACCTAGATGTTCATCAGGATTTCTTTCATTCTACTCTGCTTTTGGTGTCATCAAGTTGGAAAAGAGGGAACGACCTCTTTGTTAAACTCACCAAATTGTGGGCATAATAATCCCTAAATAGGTGAGCATTGGTTACTGAGTTGACGACCCTGAGTTCAAAACTATAAGGAAAATGAGCTGCTGGAGACGAGAGGATCATCTTTGTTATTTCTATTAACAAGTTTTCATCTTTTGTCTACGACGTGCCAACGAACTCATCTTACTTCAAGGAGCATCAAGAAACACAGACACAAAATGAAGATATGTAAAAAAAAAAGAAAAAAATTGTACAAAAACTATTCAACAGGAGGTTTATTGATAGTTTGTAAGTTTTTATATGCAGTATATTGTATCTAACTTGCTCATTTATTTCATGGATAATGTTGGACAAATATTTGTGTATCATCTTTTACATCAGGAATACGATTGACTTTTCTAAAATATCATTTTAAGTATAACATTAAGATTTGTGGTAAGGTTTCTGTGAAGCATTGATAAAATTCATGCATTTTAAATCATCTTTTTGGTAAGACATGACTATGGGCTAGATCATTTTGAACATTTATTTTAAGTTTTTAATCCTTTATATGATTT
>NW_015115653.1:29105-29674 GCF_001443285.1 Poecilia latipinna
AAAAAAAAAAAAAAAAAAAAAAAAAAAAAGAAAAAATTGTACAAAAACTATTCAACTGGAGGTTTATTGATAGTTTGTAAGTCTTTTATATGCAGTATTTTGTATCTAACTTGCTCATTTATTGCAGGGATAATTTTGGACAAGTATTTGTGTAACATCCTATTTGTATCAGGAATTCTTGATTGACTTCTCTAAAATATCATTTTAAGTATAACATTAAGATTTGTGGTAAGGTTTCTGTGAAGCATTGATAAAATTCATGCATTTTAAATCATCTTTTTGGTAAGACATGACTATGGGCTAGATCATTTTGAACATTTATTTTAGGATTTTAATCCTTTATATGATTTTGCTGCCTGATTTGGTCTGATTTTATGTGCAATGAATATGCCAAAATTTTAACAACAAATGTTATGTAGAAATGTTATGCAAAAAGAGGGGCTTAATTTATCAGCTATAATATGGTGTTTCTGAATCTAGGCTTATATTACCGCATAGCATATTTTAAATTTATATTTTAGAGTGTAATCTCTATTAAGAGATTAAAAGAGGGAACTTTTGAGAAAATA
>NW_015115653.1:33771-37670 GCF_001443285.1 Poecilia latipinna
TAGAGAGGATATAACGAGTCAAAAGGTTTTTAAAGTCCAAGAATTTTTCCTCTCTTAACACCTGGTTTAATTTCTGTTAAGATCTAATTTGCTCCTGTAAGACTAGTAATGTTGAAATAATTGGAGGCTTCAAGCCACACGTAAAATGTACAAACCCTGGTTAAAACATATTTGATAAGTTGACTTAGAGTTGACTCAAAAAACGTCTGTGGACCAATGTTGACCTGGTCCCTGAGCTAATTGTAATTGCTACATCCTAGTTATACATGTTTTAATATTTGACAAATGACTGACACTTCAAATTGAATTCCTCGACACCACTACTTACAATTCAGCATGTTAACTATGACATGATTGATCTTTGTGTTCAACTTTAGCTGCTAAAGAGTTCCAACAGTGTCGTAAGATGGAAAGATCCTTGCAAAATCATATTCAAAACTACATTCTCTAATAATCCACTTCTCTAATGTATCTCTTAAGTTGGGACCTTGAGGTTGCTGGGAAGGCTCCACAGACCCATTTTTTGGTTAGGTACCAGTGTTTCCTGGGTTATCCTTTCTTCACTGCATCTTTGTATTGTTGTGACAATTTTGATGGCAGACTTATAATGCTCCTTGTTGCCTTGACTTAAGCTTTCAAGCTCTACTTTTATGAGGGACATTACTCTGTATGGCAAATGCAGTGATTTGTAGTTTGTAACAAGTATCTCAAGCTGTTCATGCCTCTGTTGCTGTGGCATTACCAGCTTATTGTTCTCCATGAACACTAAGCATCAGAGTCATGAGTAATGACTCTGATGCTCTTTATATGAAAGGTCAGAGCTGACTCTACCTGCTGAAGATGCTGGGGTCTTTTGGAGTGCAGGAGGCGTGTGGTGGCATGAGCCACCACAGAGCAGCTCCAACATACAATAAGAAAGCAGTTTGAGCTCATTAAGGCTGATTAACTTCTGCACCTTACTTTATTTCTTTCCTCACCAGGATAAGCTGCCTACTCTTCTGTTTAGATTGGAATAAGCAGATTGGGATAGATTTATATCACACATTTTCATTTAGTTTTCTCCGTTCTGTATGTATAGTAGGCTTATAAAAAACCACCACAGAAGCTAGAGGCCAACCTGATCATCATCCATATAATTGTGGCCCGACTCAGTCCAAATTTCAAGTCAGGCTCAGGCTATAGATCTAAACTCCAATATGGCATTTGCTCAACTATGTTGGTGTTCTCAGATGGAGAGAAGCATCCTCAGAATAGCACAACTACATTGTTCTCCACTCAGAGATTTACAAGATTATGAACAAGAGAAGAACCAACTAATGTTGCTGATACAAATAATATTCACTCATGGAACTGCAAGCACTTTCAACTTCATTATTCTCACTGGCGCATTCCTCTCAGCATCTTCTGACCTTTGGTCAATGTAGTGTGTGTTCTGGCACCTCCATGAATAATTTATTCCATTAATAAAAACTCATTCAAAAGCCCTCCAGTCTCATGAAACTTGAATTAAAGGGTTGATTTGCAATTCCAAAGACTATCTCAAGCACTCACTCAGATTATCATAGGTTCCTTGAGGAGTGTGCGGCTGCTGAGGGTTGGAGTGTCTGTGGTCCTCTCTAGTGATGCTTTGGGTTGAGAAGCTGGATGAAGAGCAGGGGATGATGTTTAGGAGACTTGCCTTTACACACCTAAAGTAAGAGTTGAAACATGAAAAGACTTGAGGCATAATCTGATCTTTGCTGTGTCCTCTTCCACTTTGCTTCTCTGCCATGTACGTTCCTCCTCCCTTTTTCAGCTCCCACTGGTCAGTACCTCAAAAGGCCATGAGGCAGATCAGAATCTTAGATCAGATGTAACATTGGTCCCTGTGGGTGTCAAGAAGAAAACAGCCATGAAAGGGTTGAGGGGTCAGATTACTGTCAACTGTTTCCCCAGGATGCCGTACAGATAATCTTTGTGTTGAACCGAAAGGGAAAGATGGTAAAGTTACTATCACAGTCGTATAATCTGTAAGGTAAACTTACAAAAACTGGAATTAGTTTTATCTTTCATTTCATGCCTTTTTTCTAAGTAAACAAAGAAATAGTTGCATTGAATAAAAATTTACATAAAAGTTTCTGTCAAATTTAAAGGTTCCACTGATGGTGAAGTAAAAATACTATAGAGACCCAGCATACTATAATCTTGAGCGGTATATTTGGGTGTACCTACATACTGCTGTTGGACCTGAATTTTCCCACTGTGGGGACAGTGTTTCTGTTTCTGTTCTCTTAACATGTTATTTCTGTATCTGTGTATGTTTCTTACACATTTCTAATGTAAAGCACTTTGGTTACCTTTGTGGTTTTTGAAATGTGCTATAGAAATCAAGTGGATTGATTATTTTATGCTCGACTGAATGTCACACAAAATATTCTTTACTTGATTCCCTGCTTTCATTTTATGAAAAAAAAACTTGAATCTTACGGTTTAAGTGAAAGTGAAGGTGATAAGTTTCAAAATGGGTTACTGATTATTCTTAAGCCTTCCTGCATAAGATACTTCATGCTAGGACAATGTTTTTTTTTCTTTTACAGATTGGTACCTGGGATCCAGCAAGTGGCCTCAATATGACTGACAATCAGAAGGGAAAGACAACTAATGTCTCAGATTCATTGTCCAATCGATCCCTTATTGTCTCCTCCATACTGGTGAATATATTTTTTCCTATTTTTCTTAAACTTTATTTGATTTATTTGTATTTGATAGCAACACAGTCTAGTTCTGTTTATTCTAAAAATGTGTAGGAAAAAGAATTAAAGACACCCAGCAGATTACAT
Source organism: Poecilia latipinna (assembly GCF_001443285.1). Classification (NCBI taxonomy): domain Eukaryota; kingdom Metazoa; phylum Chordata; class Actinopteri; order Cyprinodontiformes; family Poeciliidae; genus Poecilia; species Poecilia latipinna. The sequence continues at coordinate 36,591 of NW_015115653.1, forward strand.
TGGGTTGAGTTTGCAATTATTCATCATACTGAGCATGCATGCAGTAAAAAGAAAGAAAGGAAAAGTTTCATTTTAATAAGAAAAAACCTCCAGCAGAGCCAGGACCTGGCTCAACATAAACGGCCATCTTCCTTGGCCGACTGGGTGTTTGAGAAGGCACAGAAAGACACACAACCACTGATCCAGGAGTACTTTCTATGTCATAAAGATAGATACATTCAGACACTTATATACACATCAGTGGGAAACTGAACGCGGTTTCATAGGAAATTGGACTTCAGCCATCATCTTTCCAATTGCAAAATGAGTACTCTCCGAGTTACAGTCGCTGCCTGCTGTTACAGTAAACACTGACTGCCTAAGCTGTGTATTCCGGCAGATGGTTCTAGAATATACAAGGTTGTTGTATTAAATTGTATAATTGTATACATTAAAATTGCTGCAGCAGTAAGCATTAAGTAAGTGAAGTTATTAATAAAAACAAATTTGAATAGTGATATTAGTCCCAGTGATTTCTTTGCTTGGAAATGTAAAGATGTTAGAGTGCAGGCTCCCAGTTGCAGCAATTTTGAAAATTACAATTTTAATGGACTTGACTCAGAACTTTGTCAACACCGTCAGACAAAAACAAATTTAAAATTATTTTTAATGAGCCTATATTTTTACTCAGTTTTACAGACAAATGCTTCTCAAGAAACAAAAGAAATATTATTTAAAACAAAAAACAACAAAAAGGCCATCTGACGGAGTTGACAGTACATGACGGAGTTGACACAGAACTGAAGGTGGTGACAAACTAGTGAATAAAAATAAATACTTGATACATGTGAAGTAATGCAATTTATGTAAAATACATTAAATTAAATTAATTGCACATTTAAGTGAGATTTGACAACAATTTCACTGAAAGAGTCACAAAAACTCTGATGGAGTTGACATCTGACGGAGTTGACGAAATGCCAAACTACCTCAATTTATATGATGTTATTCTAAAGGGGGCCATATTGTAGCTCATCAGGTCCATGAAATCTTTACAGTATACTACAATAAAATTTTTATTTCACAAAATTTAATCAAAGT
>NW_015115653.1:40455-47207 GCF_001443285.1 Poecilia latipinna
TCAGACAAAAACAAATTTAAAATTATTTTTAATGAGCCTATATTTTTACTCAGTTTTACAGACAAATGCTTCTCAAGAAACAAAAGAAATATTATTTAAAACAAAAAACAACATAAAGTCCATCTGACAGAGTTGACAGAACTGACAGTGGTGACGAACCAGTGAGTAAAAAGAAAACACTGCAGTTAGAATGACAACTAGGTGCATTGTTCATTCTTGTTGAAATAAATGCTGAAATGTTGTACAGCATACAACATGCCTCTTATCAGATCATTGATATTTTTAATTTTTTCCTCTTCCACCCTCATAAAACTACACGTTTCTGAAAATAAACAGAAACATATTTAAAAAGAAATATTTGATGCATGTGAAGTAATGCTATTTATGTGAAAATACATTAAAATGTATTAACTGCCCACTTGAGTGAGATTTGTAAACATCACTAAGGAAGAAAATACTGTCAGGTAAAAACTGACGGTGTTGAAAAAATGCCAAACTATCTCAATTTATATGATGCTAATCTGAAAGAGGCCATATTGTAGCTCATCAGTTCCTTGAAATCTTTACAATAAACCAAAATTAAGCATTTATTTTACAAAGTTTTATCAGAATTTTGTAAATTCTCAGGTGTGGTGTTGACACAATATGGTTGTGACAAAAACTTAGGAATAAAACGGAAGAAAAAACTAAAGAATAACATATCAGAGCTGCCTACCTCTTTTAGCAAAGGCAGAAACAGGAAGTGGTCATGGGGTCCTCGGAACTTCTGATGCCTCCCAATAATGCCTGATTTCTTTACATTCTTATTTTCTCTGACTGTATTGACAAAAACTCAATTTCAATTGAGTTGGAAAATAAATACAAATGATTTTTAATTAAATGTATTGATATTTGCATGATTACTTATTTGAATATTCATACTTAGTTGCCATAACTTATTACTTTAGTATTCCTTAGAATTCCTTGAATTGTTTTTAACAATTTTTATAAACTATTGAGTTCTGCTCCTGGACAAGGGCTTTTGCAGACACCATCCACCTACTACATAGTTTAAAATAAAAAGCATAGTAGCAGAAAATAGATGCAAACATTAAATCAAAGAGACAACGATATAATAAAATCAACTTCAATCCAACATCTCTCATCCTAATCTCTATCACTGCCTGGGAGAACAATTTGTGAGACGGACAACTGAACCACAAGCTCCAGCATGGTCCGTTGGTATGGGATCGGTCCTGGTAGAGGGAGGGGGACCCAGTTCCCAGCATGAGTGGAGGCCCATGGCCATCCTCTAGGATGCCAGAGTGAGTCTTAATCCAAAGCTGTGGTATTGGGTCTTGGGGAATTTCCTTTTGCTCATACAGGTGCTCTGCTGCAGCCCCTCAGCTCAGAGCTCTCCTCCGCGTAGATCCAAGGCATCATTGATCCATCTTTGTGACCATGCAGACCTTACGGAAGGAAAAACCCACTTCTCCTCTTTTGCAGCTGACTTTTAAGCATCCTAGAAATGCTCAAAGGTCACTTTCACGTCACCGTCTTCCTTTTTCCATTGGTTGTCTGCTTTAATAGATTATCTCAGATCCACCTTTTCTTTTGAGACATTATGTCATGTCTTGTTCTGGGCCTGTCATGTGTTCTTGTCCCAGGACTGCTCATGGGTCACACTCCATCCTTTAGCCTGCAAACTTTCCTTCTCTTCAGCAGTTTCAGTTCCTCTTTTGGGCCGGGCCATACGTTTATCTTTGCTCTCCATGTGTTTCCGTTCAGCTCGTTCCAGTCTCACTTCCCTTTTCTCTCCAGACGTTTCGCCAGCATTACCTATCACTCTTCCAAACTCTTAAACTTTGCTCTAAGGTCAACTGCTGTTGTCAGCACTTCAACCTCAGGTCACACTCAACAAAGATAGTCATTACAACATACCAGTCTCGTATGTCAAAGTTAATCACAATACCCCAATATCCTTACTAATACAGATTTCAAAGTTGATCACAAAATACTGGTTGTACATTAAAATAATTGATCCTTACTGATTTCACATCTCAAAGTCATCTGTTTCACAATACTGGTTACATTTGTCAACCAGTTCATTAAGTTTAAAATCATCAGTATAATATGCATTTTTATGTCAACAACATTAATTTCCCCAGAACACTGGCAGATCTTAATAGACCTCATGAGAGGAAGGCCAACTCTGACTCCAGCGCCTTCAACACAACATAGATTGTTGTGCTGACATTGTCCAGGTTAGTTTCGTCAGTTATTTGAAGAAATTATATTGCATGTATATTTTATTCTGTGCTTTATGCAGCAGACATATTTTTTCGCTCTTCTCAAGAATCACTGATATCTGCTGACAGTGTAAAAAGCCTTCAAGAAAACAAAAACAGCACATAGAACATGTATGCTAGTGCTGTAGTACTCGAGACTGGTCTTGGTCTCGAGACCACTTTTTGATGGTCTTGTCTCGGACTTGGCTGCATTTGATCTCTGTCTGGTCTCAGTCTCGGGCGTTGAGGACTCTGGATTTTATTTCAAGACTGGTCAAGACCACAACTGCGGTAAAGTCACTAAATTGCCAACATATTGTCCAGTTTATTTGCTAAGCTTTGTTTTCACTGGATGCAAAATAAACAGATCAAAATCCAAGTGATAACTTAGTGTTTCTGTTTCTGCTGTCACACATCACCTCCCCCTTTAACTCACGCGGCACTCTGATACAATGCGCAATGGTTTTCTCTGAGCGGTAGATGTCTGTCTTATCATTAGTAGTAGTATCCTGCTATATAAATCATAAGAAATATGATGGCGACATGTAAATTCATCAGCACTTTGCTTTCACAGACTGTGGTACTACGTCTAACTTTTATCGTCACTTAGAAAATAAGCTCAAAACAGGTCAGCTCTATGGACGTGATGTTAGCAAAGCTAGCTGTGCAAGGACAAATTGCATCTGCAATGAAAAATCGTCACTCACTGCGCTGAATTATTATGCGGAGGTGTTGACTTGCGTGTCGCATATATGGGACAACGCCGTGACCAAAGTCTGCAATATATGACATTCACATATTGCAGAATGATCCGCATTCTGCAATATGCGGATATTACATAATGTCTGTCACAGAGAAACACAGACAGACAGGACAAACAACCATGCACACACACTCACACCTAAGCACAATTTAGAGAAACCAATTAACCTGATAGTCATGTTTTTGGATTGGGCGAGTAAGCCGGAGTACCCGGAGAGAACCCACGCACGCACAGGGAGAACATTCAGACTCCATGCAGAAAGACCAGGGCCGGGAATCGAACCCAAAACCTTCTTGCTGCAAGGCAACAGTGTTACCAACTGAAACCACTGTGCAGCCTTTATTTAATTATATACATAGATATTTATTTAATTAGCAAATAAATAAAGCACAAGAACAAAAGAGCGCACAGAACATGTTCATTGCTTTTTGATTGTTTTCATCACCTGTCATGGGGCAGACATTGCAGCACTGTGCTGCCTGGCTTCATGCAGCGGGAGAGAGGGTGAGAACAGGCATGGGCTTGGTTACTTCTTGCTTGTTGCTCCTTGGTCAGTGTTCATAATTGAGCGTTGTTTACCATTAAAGCATCACCTTAATTGCTATGTTTCATGGGGTAGACAATGGTGGTTTCTAACATAGGCAATATGGGCAAATGCCCTGGGCGTTATCTTTTAGGGATGGCATGAGACCTCTGCGGATTGTGGCACAGAGATGGAAGCAAAGCAGAATGAAGAATTTGAATTGATAATGATATTGGTTACATTTGTTTCAGCTCTAAGTTTTTAATATCTAGGTGTTTCTATGGGAATGTGAATCTGTCAGATCAATTTAAGAACGAATTTTGATCATGTTTCACATTTTATTGTGTCATGTAGCACGGGGGGCCGGTCTTGGTCTTGACTCGGTCTCGGGTTAGGTGGTCTTCACTACAACACTAAGTATGCAACTTTGATTTGCAATTGTCCATGAAACAGCAACCAGTGTTGTCAGTAGTGTCATAGTTTTTCCCCCTTTCCGTCATCTAGGTTTAAAAAATTCACTGAGATTAAAAATCTCATTTACAAATGTTTCCTGAGATAGAAAGCAGCAGAACAAGAGAAGAACCAAATAGCTATAGTGCTGAACAACATAACTGTAATGACTCACTAGAAGAACCCGGAAAATCAGCCACAACACAGGAGTGAGTAGAAAGCTCAGATTTATTAAAACACAGCTCAGACCAGGCACACTGGATCGTCAGTTCCAAGCACCGCAAGGAGGGGTGGAGAGGAGAGATCGGTGACTGGAGAAATATTACCGAAGGAATCAGTTAGTGTGTGAGGAGAGAACACTAACCTGGCCTGGTGACCAGGTACTGAAGTGATCAGCTGAGGGACGAGAAAAAGAACAGATGCTGCACTGATGCAGGGCTCAGGAGGGAGTGCCCGGGAAGAAGAAACGCTGATGCAGGACAGCGCCCCAATTCCGCTACGCTCCGTGAAGACCGTTCTACTCCACATTCAGCAGAAGTACGAAATCCAGATCCAAATCCTTGGTCAGATGGGCCGAGGTCATGCACGATGAGACAGAGAGCAGAGTAGGTATCTGTGGGAGTGGGCATGAGTGGAGTATTCAAAACAGGCGTGGGTCAAGATCCAGATGGGCAATCATAGACAATTCAACAAGGGCAAGGCAAAGGGGCAAATCCGGGGAACAAGAGCATGGTTGCAACGATGAGGGCGAATCATATATGTTATGGTTTGATGCTCATAACGTATATGTGTTGTTGCTTTGAATTGTTAATTATAAAGATATTGTGATCATATCTTGCTTTGTGTCTTTTGTTTTGAGCTGATCCATGTCATGTCCCTCATTTCTGTTATTCCTTGCACATTGTGTCACTCCCTGATTATTTCCCTTTTTATGCCTCTGTCATAACCACGCTGCCAGACGCTTTCAGCTTGTGGTTTTCCCCTGGTTCTCTCCCTGGTTTTACACACCTGCATCAAATGATGGCTCATTAGAGGCCTAAGCAGAACACTGACTTACTGAGGAGGTTGTTGCAACCACGAGGGATAGAACTAAAACATGCAGGATGCCGGCCCTCGAGGACCGACTTTGGACACCCCTGTTTTAGAGTCTCCGTTTCATCACAGCTGATTCCAACAGCTACATCCTCATCATGTCAAAGTTCTGCTAATGATCTATCACTTGATTCAGGTGGATTGGATCAGGGAAAGATGCAAGGTGGACACCAGACCTTGAAGACTGACCTTAGACTCCATGGATTAAACCAGAGGTCTCAAATGGCATTCCTCAAGGGCTGGCATCCTGCAACTTTAAGATGCGTCTCAGTTTCACCATGTAATGCCAATATGTAGGCCATGGGACACATGTAAAAGTTGCAGGACTTTGGCTCTCGAGGAATGGGGTCTGAGACCAAGGTTTGTTTAGGGAAAATTAAATTGAGATAGCATTTCTTTAAACCAGTAAAACAAAGCTAGAACAGCTCTCAGGCATAATACACTTGCTCCAAAGATGTCATTATTTTTAAGCCTTTCCTCTTGAAAAATCTCCCAGTGCTTTGTTTGTACTGCCCTTTCTTTTCATAGCACTTTCTAGAAATTTTGCTCTCTGATTCAATTGAAGTAGAGTACCTCAAAGCACTTCTCTTCCCAAATTGCCAATTGACTTCACCACTGTGGGGATTCCAATTTAGTAGAAGACTCAGGCAAGGGGAAATTAACTGACTGATTGTCCAATAAGATTTTGTGCTTTATGGCTCTGCCTCCTGTTGAGCAATTTATCAGAGACACCAAGTGTTTTTCTTTCCAGTGATTTCAAAATCAAGGTGATACTCAGCTTAAAAAGCCTTCTGACTTGAAAAGCTCTTTATTTAATTGTTTGTTCAGAATTATTTGCTTAGATGTCTCAATGGTTGAATTTTTCAACTAGTTTCCATCTTATTTCCTTCTGTTACATAAAGATATGTAATTTTCATTGTTGGAAATTTTTTAACAAGTATCTGCCAACTATTACTTATGCAGTGATAATCACCACTGTTTACAATAAGATTATTTATTTATACATTTTAAAAGTCAAATACATATTTTCATTTTATTCTCTATTTTTTGTGTGCAGTGACTGTCATAAATTATTTCCCACATCAGAGAACATTCATAGTTGAAAACAGAAGTTTGCATACTTTTCCTGTTTTAGGTAAATTATGATTATTGATTTTTTTTTTTTTTTTTCGCTAAATGCAGAGAGAGAGAGAGAGAGCTGTTTGAGGCAATTTTTATTGCTTTTTTTTAAAGTCAAAAGTTTAAATACACTTCATTGGGTCAAACATTTTGTGTATCCTTCCACAAGCTTCTCACAATAGTTAGATCTGGCTCCCATTGTGCTCTTTGAGATTCTGGGAACCAGCAGTAAGCCTGCAGTCTGAGAGCAGAGTGCTCTGCTAGGAATATCTGGAACAATCAGATCTCAGATGTATGATATAGGTGATTATACGAGCTTTGTATATGTGAGAAGAGGAATCTTAAATTCTGTTCTGGATGTAACAGCAAGTCAATGAAGGGAAGCTAAAAGAAGAAATATGATTTTCCTTTTTCATTTTCATCAGGGGCCTCATGCATAAAGCGTGCGTACACAAAAAATGTGTGGCGTCATATTTTACGAACAAGTCGGCATGTATAAAAACTTTGCGTCAAAGTTTGCGTAAATATACACACACTT
>NW_015115653.1:50435-59545 GCF_001443285.1 Poecilia latipinna
GCCTGAAAATGTGCTGCAGCCACACAAACTTTTTCTGTGAATAATATCAAACGAAAAAGCGCCAAAATTCACCTAAATACACTGAAATCTGACGACATTCAGTTATTTAGACCAAGAAGCATCAAATCTGGGGTTTTTTTTCATGATTTTAATATTTTAGTGTTTAAATGTAAACAATGAAATCGAACTGCATTTATCCTCAGACAATAACCTAACACACACACAACATAAAGAAAATAAAAATAAAAAGATGTTAAAACCTCACTCCAATGTAAATAATTTTTCTCAGTTTTTGTCCCATAAAGATGTAACGCATCGGTCTGTGCGCCGAAGATGCAGAAATACATCTATGGTGTAATTTCATTCTCACTAAAAAAAAGAAAACAGGGTTGGATCAGCAGATTAACTCCAAACAAGTTTGATTATTTTTAAGATGATCAAGGTGTGTAGACGTATAAAAGTAGATGCATAAAGGTGAGCCGTGTAAATAAGGAGCGCTTTGGTTCTGATGTAGAACATCGCTAACGGAAGGATTCAGAGGGAGCGATTGATCCGAGATCATATTGATCTGCTGCTGGGAAATGTTGATGATGGTTTATTAGTGTTTAGATTAATCCAGACTGATCATCCTGGATCTCTGAGCAGAACTTAAAGAAGGAGCCAAGCGGTACTCGTCCAGCTGTCATCCTTCAGTCGAGCCGCATGCTGTGTGAATGCGCCTTTATGGACATAAAGCATCTTTATTCTGTCAATGTACAACTTATGAACATGATTCCACTATTTAGAATAAACGTCCACATTCCCACTCAAAGACTCTCTGACACGCTGTTTGTCTTGAAATCCCGGCTGAACGCCATGATGTTCAGGCATTTGCACGATCTCTTTATTTTATATTTTTTTAACTTTAATTTTTTTTTCTTTAAAATGTATTATTTTTATTTTTGTGAGGTGACCTTATGTGCCCTGAAAGCACATTTTAAATAAAATATATAATTATTATTATTATAAATACTTGTACTGCTACAAACAAGGGCGTTGCCATGGTTACTGCTTCATGTGGTGGCAGATTTCTGGGTATTTATAATAATTTACAATAATATGTATTTATGGGTGGCGACAGAGCGGACCAGAAGCTGCACTCTATTTCCCGCAAGTTGGGATTTATAAAGGACAGTTGCATATGGCTATATACATCCGAATTTTTTTGTGCTCTGCACTTTTCTAAATTTTTCCATACGCCAAGTTTTTGTGTGAAAACTGGGCACTCTTTTATGCATGAAGCCCCAGAACTTTTGCTGCAGCATTTCAGATCAGCTCAAGGATTTTAAGTGTTTCTTGTGGACCTCCATCCATCCATCCATCCATCCATCCATCCATCCATCCATCCATCCATCCATCCATCCATCCATACATTTTCTTCCGCTTATCCGAGGTCGGGTCGCGGAGGAAACAGCTTAAGACCAGCCACTAACATAGATAGGAACTTAGATCGACCGGTAAATCGAGAGCTTCGCTTTTTGGCTCAGCTCTCTTTTCACTACGACAGACCGGTACCGCTTAACTGCAGACGCTGCGCCAGTCCGCCTGTCGATCTCCCGCTCTCTTTTTCCCCTCATTCATGAACAAGATCCCCAGATACTTAAACTCTTCCACTTGGGGCAGGACATCCTCCCTGACCCAGAGAAGGCACTCTGCCCTTTTCCGGCTCAAGACCATGGCCTCGGATTTGGACCTGAGATAGTAATGAATTACAGTAGTTCAGCCTTAAAGCAGCATATGAAAGGACTTTTTTGTAGCATCACTGTTGTTGCTGAACTGGAGACCTCCTTTAGTAGATCCTCTTTCCCAGAAGCCAACCATCACTTTCTCCAGCAAGTTTAATAAGTTGGTATCTGCACCACGTTACTTATTCTGGTCAACATTTCTGTTAGTATTTGCACATATCTGCTGTTGCACAGCTTTCATTGTCAATAACTGTAAACAGTTTGTCTTTTTAATACTGACATGCATATTTTGTATATTTTAAAATTAACCAACTCGGTTGCAAATTCCTTTGGAGTACACTATTTTTTATAAATACCTGGTAGGGATATTCTATTGTGAACTTTGCAAATCCCAAGAAAATAAAAATAAAAATTATAGCAAAATCTAGGCTTATTTCATGGGGCTGAGGTCAAACTGTTGTGTTCACAGCCAAACAGACTTTAAAAAGAAACTGGAAGAAGAGTTAAAAGGAAATAAACAATATTAAAAAAAAATCTATGAAAGAAGTGGCAACCATTTATCCATTAGTTAATATGAACGAACCTCTTATTATTATAATAATTCTTTTAAAAAACAAAGAAAATGTTGCATCCAAAACTCAGAATAACTGTACAGTGGCACAGTTGGTAGCACTGTTGTCTTGCAGCAAGAAGGTCCTGGGTTCAAATCTCGTCCCAAGGTCTTTCTGCATTCCTGGTGTGCATGGGTTCTCTCTGGGTACTCCAGTTTCCTCCCACAAGTTTAATAAGTGTCCATGTTTTTGGACACTTATTAAAAACATGACAGTCAGGTTGATTGACCTCTTTAAATTCTCCTTAGGTGTGATCTGTCCTGTCTGTCTCTATGTTGTCCAGCAATGGACTGGTCACCTGTCCAGCCCCGCCTCTCGCCTGTTGACCACTTAGATACCAGCACCCTTTACAACCCCACTGGGGATAAGCATGTATGATAATGGATGGATGGTGTTTCTGTTGACATGTTGCCCTTACTGCACAGCAGTTTTTATTGTTTAAATATATTTTATATTCTATCTTTGTGACTCAGTAAACTCACAACGTCTACTGCTTTGACTGACAATAATGACACATGTTCTACCAGTGGCCAGTGTAATTCCATCCAGATCAAGTGACTGACTTAGCAAAGGGTTTAAGGCAGTTTTGAAAGCAATACAGTATTAGTATGTTTTACCTAACGAAGGTTTAACATAATAATGGCAGTTATGTGCAATAATGACTGCCATTAGTGAGTTATTATTGCAGCAAGAAATGTGTACTGGTCCATCTCAGGTTGTAAGTAATTAATAATTACAATTATAAGAATACTGTAGCTCTAACATAGCAGCTCAACCTGCTATGTTCAGACGAACAAAATTGTTGAGTCAGAACCAATGAAAATTATCCTCAAAGTTCAACTATAGGTGTGGAGACTTTCAGACTGAATCTTTGCTAAGGGTGGATGGCCGCTCCAGCTGCTCCAGGGCAAATTTATGTTGACATGTTCCATAAAATATTGAGCAAGAACTTTTCTAACTTCATTAAATTGAGATAAGGGGTAGGATTAAGTAAGTGTTCACTTCTTCTTACTCCTTTTCAAACAGAACAATAATTATTTTGTTCTTTTTTATATATGCACGTTTTCTCTGTCCTATTGATTGCTTGTTTTCTTGTTTTAAAAAACCTGTTTGAAATAAATAACTCAAATCACATCAAAACTTATAATGCACGTGTGTGACAAAGACTGAAAACATTCAAACAAAGCAACAAGCTGCTAATGAAGAACAACATAAGGTTATGGAGTGACCCAGTCAGTGTTCGAACCTCACTCCCACAAAAAGTTATTGGACAGACCTACAACTGGGTTTTCCAGGAAATTGAAGTTTCCCTCCTGAAATGTGCAAACCTGCTGGACAATGACAGGAAATCTGATCCTGATGTCCAACGGCAATGGGGTTCAGATGCTTATTTCACTTAATGACATGCACAATTTAAAAATGTCTGGTTTTGCTGGACGATTATTTAATCTTTTTGTGTGTGTTTATTTCTCTACATAAACTTACAGTCATATTAGCTATGGTGGCAGCCGTGGTTGTAAATTTCAATAGTTTGCCAGTAAATTTAGCAAGTTCCACAGCAGGTTGAAAATTAATCTGCAAATCTTGTCAAGTTATAAATTTTCTTTGTCTTAGCAGGTTGACATATCTCCCTTTTCTTTTTAAATCAAATTGGTATTTAACAATGTGACCTGAAAGTGTAGGAGCAGATTATGAATGAACATATTTGTGAATGGTATTTGGTCACATGGTTCATTAGCGATCTATTTGATAGGAACCTTTGTTGGTGAAGACGGGTGTTCCTCCCGAACATGGGAAACAGTTTTTTGACTGCTGAATGCTGATGCTGTCAACAAGTGTTTGATGAATGGAATTGTTATAAAAGATACATTTTCTGGCTTTGATGATTATTGCCAAGATGCAAAGAAAATAAATGGATGACTTGAACAACGATCAAACACGGCTCTGATTTTAATTCAGTTGACAAGGTAATCAGCGTGTCAACTTTACCCCGGTGTACCACCTCAGTGGCTTAATGCATTGGCTTAGCCTCTGCAGAAAGAGTTGCTTTAGACTGCATTTAGTAGAAAAAAAATCCTAATATCAGCACTGGACATTAAAATCAACAGCTGTTATTTATCATAGAGTTGCATAAGCTACGTATTTGATTTATTTGCACTCCTGTATTTGGACATCTTTTCACATTTTTATCAATCCAAACAAGAATCAGACTCTGGGCTTTCCAAAAGGCATGGCAAAGGAAAGAAACTGAGCTCCAAGCTAAATTAAAACCAGTGATGATCCTGTTATTCAGGAAGCAAGCATAAAAATAACAGTGTAAAGTAAATTGTGGGTTGTCATTATTTATCTTGGGCCTTCTTTCCTTCCACACACGCTGTGAAGTGATTGGATTGCAGTTATTAGCAAAGACTCTCTGCAGCTGTAATTGCCATATCAGGATTGAGTCATGGGGAGCTGTGTGATGGCTGTGAGCAGCGAGGAAAAAGGAGGGAAGGATGACAATAATTGGGTTTGTTACATTTGATTGATGCACACTTTCATGCAGCGTCTCATCATTTTCTCAAGGATTATGAACTATAAAATATGATCTAATTACTGATAGGATCTTGGCCTATCAACAGTTTATCTACTTTGGAAATCACTGGCATAATGTTGCAGGGTAAATAGAGTACCTCTAGGCTGGAGATGGAATTCTGCAATGTCCTAAAGAGCAGGAAGTAGATCCAATTTAGCTTCCAGAGGAACAACTTAGGTTTATTTATGTGCACATAGGTGAAAACCAGTTACAAATATACACAGAATCTTGGTTACCTTTGAGTTTTCCAAGAATATACAAACACAGATTGGACTTATAAATGCTATAAATGCTTACTTTGGTTATCTGCTCTAAACTGATGTTTGTGTTTCCTAAGCCATTTCTGCTGTTCCACACTGACTCTGGTCCAACTGGTCTTTTTGCAAAATTTGCAAAATAGTAAATGCATTTCTCAAAAAACTTGTACAAACAAAACAGCATATATTACTTGCAAAAACCAGTTTCTTTCTCAAAATCCTCACTACTTCTCTCAAAATTAAATATCTGTTTCAGTGAACATGTCAGCGCCTCAGAATGATAAGTCATTGTTTCATTGTGTTCAGATAAGAGACAAATTGATTAGTCATGTTGTCAATATAACAGTGTAGTCTGGAGGGATATTCTATTGTGAACTTTGGCTAAACTTTTGATGTCAAGAATTGTAAATTGTAATGGTGGGGTATCAATGGCAAGAAACTGGACAAAATTCACATTCATGATTTTAGTGTAATGTGTTGGCAGACTATGACAAAGAAAAAACTAAAAGGAGCTATAGGAACATAAGACAATCTCTTTAAGGAAAACTATACATGCAGTGCTGTAATTACAGTGCAGTGTTGTTAGACTTTCCATCTCCATGTTAAGAACAATTTCTCCAGGGGGTTAAAGAAAGAAGAGCAGGATGAGAGGAATTCTGTCAGCATCCTGTTGTGGATTGCAAACCATATCCTGATGATGGAGTGATGTTATGTCCTCAGCCTCTTCTGACTATTCTTTTTTGCTCTCTGACTCCTCTGTCACGCTCTTCATCCTCTTCTTTCTGGTTGTTGATGCCATCCAAATCCTTGTCCTTCCATTACATTGTGCTCTGCCATTTGATAGTTCATGGGATGTACCTTTGAACTATTTCAGAAAACTGGTTGATCATTGGTTGATCTAATGCTTACGTTGAAGAAACTCAGGATTGACCTGGAATCAAATTCAGGACAGACTTCTAAAAACCATCTGATGGGAACTTGACATTATGACAACCTGTTCAAACATTTTACATGTTACTGTAAAACTTAGAGAATTAAATTATGCTCACATGTTGTGGATGTCAAAATTATTTAACAGAGACCCATTTAATACATTTTGATCAATATGACTAAAGCAATTAAAATGTAGGAAAAAGCAGAGACGTGCACATAATCGCTTGCATGATGTACAAAAGCATTTGTAACTTGCTCAAAGGAATGAGAAACTGCTTTTTTGATGTGCACAAGTGACAAAACTATTTGAAGATTGAACAAACAAATAGTTTTGAGAATTCCAATTCTGTTCTGAGAATTGCACCAAAGCGAGTTAGAAAAACTGTACTAAGAAACTATTTTGTGAAACAAAGATGATTTAGTTTTTTTGTGTTAATCTTTCATGTTCTGGCAGCCTTAGAACTTTGAAAGTGAGTTTATGAATGTAAGATATTCTTGTTTTTTTTTTTCCTTAATTTAAATATTTTGGTGCTAATGAAGATTGTGAAGAAAGTGATCATTGCCTTGGAACTCTCCCATATGTGGCATTCTTTCTGAGTCTCTGTAGGGATTTGCATTTTTGTGTTTATTTAGGTTTCTGTGTTCTCTGGAGTCTCTGTGTTGTCTCTGTGTTGTCCACAGAGTTCCTCGAACGTGCCTTTTTGTGAGGCATTGCACCGTTTTGTTCTGCTGCGGAGTGTTAAGCACAGAGTGTGACAAGCTGAGTTTTTGTATTAACCCACACCGACACCCGGTGCCGTTTTTCCATTGTATTTTCTGGGGCTGAGATTTAAGGGTTTGAACTCTGCTAGTGTCCATTATGACGCTTTTATTGGACAGCCTAGACCCACCCCAGCCCCATTTTTATTGACACCGCATTCGACCAATAATGTCATGAAATGGCTTTTTCTGAGCCAATAATATCCTGAGAGCGACTTGAGCTCGTTTTGACATGGAATATTTCTGACTTGTCAACTCAGAAACTAAATCTAAAGCCACCGATGTGAAGCCAACACATGTCCTGTCATAAGGATATATAGCATTTTGGGGTTTGTTTTGACATGAATCCACCAGCTGCATGCGTAACCACGTGTAATGTGTGTGCCTTTGCTGCGTCAAAGTCAGGCTCTGTGCGCCCTCATGCATAACGGTGTTTACAGGACTTTTTCTCACCAATGGAGAGCCACGGAAAGACACGTTGTCAGAACATGTCAAAACTGGATGTGTTTCTTCAGCAGAACTTCACAACTCACCGGAGTGGATGATCATGGCCGTAAGACTGCTGACAAGTTTTGGATTTGAGAATACCGGAAACTTTTGGTCGTCCACTGCTACAGTCAGAGCAAGAGGGGAGGGGGGGGGTTAAGTGTACTGAAGAGCGAGAATGGGGGGCCGAGAGAATGGAGCGTGGGAGGAATGGGGGGAGTTTTGAAGAAGAATGAGAGAAGGTGGGGCGGCGGTCTGGAGGGGCTAGCGTATCCTTAGAAGGGGGGATAGCAGAGGTGAAGAAAGAGGGGTGAAGGAGAGAAGTTAAGGGAGGGGGCTAGCGTATCGTTAAAGTGCGGGGGAGGGGGTAACGTATAGTTAGAAGGGTGGGGGGGTCAAAGAAGAGATGGTAAGGGGGTCTAGTGTACAGTTGAGTGCTGAGGGGGGGCAGACAGTGTATTGCAAGAAGGGGGCGGAAGTCTGACTGTACGCTTATATGCCCCCCCCCCTCCCCAAGATATGCTATTTTATTTATATAATTATAAGTAATTTCCGCTATCAGTAATACAAGAGGATTCCTCTGGGCATTATATTTCATTAGAGCCTCATTGATGACTGTATGTAGAAGCACTGAGGAGAGACAGTCATTTGAAGCTTGTATATCACATTGTCCAAGTGTTCCAAATGGAGACTCCAAATGGCACATTTGGACAAAACCTCTACATCCTCATAAATAAACATGTCCAAAATGACATTTCTTTTTCTGCTATTTTGATCAGTCTTGAAATCCACAAGCAGAATACTTTATCCTGCTTATTTTCCAATCAGTACATTCAAAACTCTATGTGTATTTACAAGAAATAAAAATGAAAAATCTGGGTGAAGCAAAATTTTTCTATTTCTTTTGTGTTACAATTGTAATAGCTACAAACTACTTACAGTTAAAGTATTTTTGACTGCAAAAATAGAAAATTTAGCTTGTCATCTTCATAAAGAGACCAAGGTTTTGCATGTACTACAAATTGTTCAAGAACAGCAGCTGATTTAATTTGGGTGTGCCTTTTCAGACGTTTTTGATGATTTTGGGAGTGAGGGTTAAGGTAAATAAAACCTTTTTTATTCACAAAGACAACTTCGGACATCATCTGTGCCTGATCCCAGCAACATATTTAATATATACTTAAGTATATTATTTTTTTCACCATGATTTTTTTTTACCTGGATGGTTCAGCTGCTATCCACAAATAAAATTCTGTCCAACATCTGAGCCAGAGGTTGCGTTAACAGAATATTTTCCGTATTTGACAGGTTGTAATTAATACCCTCATACAAGGACATAACTTTATGCAAAGAGTTCATCGCAGAGGCAACTAAAATCAATCAATAAAAGATTCTTTCTGAATATCATCTCATCAACACTGAACTAAATGCGTTTAAAAAACAAAAGTTCAATGGATCGGTTTGGATCAGACAGATCCAACTGCCCATGAACTGGCATAGATTTCTCTGCAGATGCGAACCAGGAGGAATTTGTGAAGCTGTGCGTTCAGACCCCAGCAGGGGAAGTGCTGGCAATTTAAGTGGAGTCGTTTAATTGAATTTATTATAAGTTATTGGGGGGGCCACAGTCAGTGGTTTTTGTCACTATGGAGACAAAACATAAGTTAGATTATGATTACGCCGCTAGTCACTATTACAGCAAAGACACTCAAAGATGGCATTATTTGCAGATAATTCATTTGTTTTCAAAAAAATCTTTTAAAAC
>NW_015115653.1:64153-64727 GCF_001443285.1 Poecilia latipinna
ATTGACAGCACTAAAACTCTCCTGCCACTGACTGGTTGTTTCTAGCACTGGGAAGGCAGAGGAAATAGATTTTTCACAGACTCATACTCATACCATACTGTCACAACATAATGACAGTTTTAAAAAAATATGTGGAAAAAATATTTATAAAAAAGTTACATACTGCAGCTTTAAATTCACTCAAGAGAGGATGGGTCAGGAGGGACGTGGGTTAGAGCTGCTGCTGACTGACTCATCTGTTGTTGAGTGGTAAAAGGTACAAGGGACAAGTTAAATATATGAATATGTTGGTAATTTATTTCCTTAATTCATTAAATGCTAGTGAAATGGAGGCAAACAGCAGTCTGTAGCTAAGCTAACTATGCTAAATGGTTGATAATCTCACACAGTCTACCCACCTCTCTTGGAGAAAAACTGGGTTATAAATTAACACTCTTGCTTTTTTCTCTCTCTCCGTCTCTCTATTTTGTTTTTATAACTTTTCTTAGCAGCATAGTAACTGCCACAGTCGCCGCTGTATTCAGCTGCAGCTTCTATCGACTGTAGCTGCATTCCTCACTGTTAAGCGCTCCAA
>NW_015115653.1:69159-72248 GCF_001443285.1 Poecilia latipinna
GGTGAGGAGCTTTCGCGCTCTCCTCGGAGTCACGCATCACGCAGATTTTATATTATTTTAAGTATTATTTTTCCGGTTACACGATGCATCAAACGATATCAAATGCGTTGTCTTAGAGTTAATATGCGCGGCCACACGGAGATCTGAGAAACTCGTCCCATAAACTCGATCAACCAGAATATTTTCTGTGACTCTTATTAAAAACTCAACAGACACGAAATGGAAGAGCTACTAAAGCCACATTAGCAGCATTGAATTAAATCTCCTGTTTGTTGCGCATTTCTGCTTAGTGCAGCAGATTACCTCATCATGCAGGGCCGGTCCAAGGCTGCATGAGGCCTTGAGCAGAATTTGACTTAGGAGCCCCTTTTGTTGCTAAAAATATCAGCAGCTCTAACAGCTTCTGTGTTAGATTTTGTGAAATATGGGAGAAGGGAGTAGTTTAATTGGTCAGCCTAAAAAGGCTGACCAATTAAAGTTATAATCGCAGTTTACTAAATTGGATTTGTAAATTCAAAGATTAAACTCACAGCATCAGATTGTTGCTATGGTAACAAAACAGTAACTATGAATATTGTTCTTTGAAGTTTTACAAAGTAAACTTGCCAGCTCCTTAAAATCTTGTATTTAAATGTTAAACAATTTAAAATAATTTAATTTATGTACGGCTAAACAATTGAATAAAATTTAACAGCATTGATAATCTCAATAAACAAGTGTTACATTTATGTATCTGTGATCTGTTTTAAAATATTAGCGTTTGTGGGGACCCTGAAGCTCTTGGGGGCCTGATGGAGCTGCTGACTTAATTTGGATTAAACAGAAGTGCAAATTTGTTGTTTTTAGACTAGTTGTGGGTTTAATTAACATTTCACTCGAGATCTTTTCCTGTAACATAATTACAACGTTGGGCGTTCCAAGATTGTCGCTGGTGATTTCGTAACCGATCATCCTGCAGTGTATGGCAGTGGCCGCTCTGATCTAAATCAGGGGTTTTCCCCGACTGGGAGCTTAACGCAGCCTGTTGAATGTGACAGGTAGCCAATCAGAAAGCGCAGATTCTCCTCCACGCTTTCTGAGGGGAAATTACGGAGGGAAATCCCAAACAGCTGACACGGCGCAACATGAAGTCCAATGGACTTTGGAGATATGTGGAAACATTAATGTTTATTCAAGATTTCGTGCAAAGAATATAGAAATGACAAGGGGAGGAGTTGGAGCCAAATTGCTACCGCAGTTGATAAACCCAGTAAGTTTTCAGCTGTTCTTCGTTAACGTGACATAAATAGGTTATAATGATTTTCATTCAGTCAAGATTTTACGCTGACTCTAGGCACATGCATCACAGGTAGATTCTAGTAAAGCATTGATTAATGCCTGGTTTTAAAATTAGTTAATTGGACTTGTAGCCATTATTTTTTGCCCATGTGGCTGGACACCACATGGCACGACAAGCCCGATCGAACCATTATACCTAGGATTTCTGTCGGCTAATGTGTGGTGTCTCAGGTTTTGAAAATGGGCCGACAACTCGTGTAGTGTGTGCTGGACATTACACTGAGGAAGGGAGGGTCAGTGGAGAGCTTTTTTGAGCCTTTTTTCATTCAGTGTCATCAAAAGAAAGAAAAAAAGGCAGGAAGAGACGATAAAGCCGATAATTAAAATGAGGTTGATAGGTTTAATTTATCGTTCCATTAATTCATTTACCGTTTATCGCAACAGGTCTAGTCATGACCGAAAGAACGAGGTCCTGGATACAAGCGACTGAAATGGGTTTCCTCTGTAGGGTGGCTGGGCTCTCCCTTAGAGATAGGGTGAGAAGCTTGGTCATCCGGGAGGAAGTCAGAGTAGAGTCACTGCTCCTTCACGTCAAGAGGAGCCAGTTGAGGTGACTCGGGCATCTGGTCAGGATGCCTCCTGGACGCCTCCCCGGTGAAGTGTTCCGGGCACGTCCCACCGGGAGGAGGTCCCGGGGAAGACCCAGGACACGCTGGACTTTTTCTCGGCTGGCCTGGAAATGCTTTGTGCATCAAAGTGCATGAAATGCATCTATGGTGTAATTTCATTTTCACTAAAATAAGAAAAAAATGGTTGGATCAGCAGATTAACTCCAGACATGTTTGATTATTTTTAAGGTGATCAAGCTTATTAGCTGCGTGAAGGTGACGTAATTGTGGAGTGCTTTGGTTCTGAACATCGCCAATGGAAGGATTCAGAGGGAGTGATTGATCAGAGATCATATTGATCTTCTGGGAAATGTTGATGATGGTTTATTAGCATTTAGATTGCCTGGACTGATCATCCTGGAGCTCTGAGCAGAACCTAAAGAAGGAGCCGTGCGGTACCGGTGCAACTGCAGTCATCATTCAGTCGAGACACGCCTGCTTTGTGAATTCGCTTTTATGGACAGAAAGCATCTTTATTCTGTAAATGTACAACTTATACACATGATTCCACTATTTAGAATAAACGACCACATTCCCCACTCAGAGGACCCTCTTTAAATCATGGCTGAATGCTCTGCTGTTCAAACAGGCATTCACACAATCTCTTTATTAATTTTTTTATTTGGACTTTTTTTCTTTAAAATTTATTCATTTTATTTTTGTGAGGTGACCTTATGTGTCCATAAAGCACCTTTTAAATAAAATATATTATTATTATTATTATTATTATTATTATTATGAATACTCATACTGCTACAAACAGTGACATTGCCATGGTTACTGCTTCACGTGGTGGCAGACTTCCGGGTATTTATACTAATTTACATATGTATTTATGGGTGACGACAGGCGGGCCAGCAGCTGCGCTCTATTTTCCTTTATACAGGAAAGATGCATAGCCACATCCGTGCCCACCGCTTTATACATTCAAAATTTTTTGTGCGCAGCACTTTTCTACATTTTTACGTACACCAAATTTTAATGTGAAAACTGTGCAGTCTTTTATGCATGAGGTCCCTGAATCCATGACTACCTCACAAACAGACCACAGTTTGTGAGACTGAAGGACTGTGTGTCTAACCAGGTGGTCAGCAACACAGCAGCACCACAGGGCCCTGTACTCTCACCATTCCTTTTCACTCT
>NW_015115654.1:0-20600 GCF_001443285.1 Poecilia latipinna
ACATTCATTCATTTCAATTCTCATTTACTTAGACTTAAGACAACTTAAGGACCAAACCACTTTTGTCTATGTTTTAATGTAACTGGGATTAAGATGCATAAAAGGCACAATGTATAGTTTTTCATAATTTCTTTCTTTTATGCAAGTGCTTTTGTTGGGGGAAAAAATAGTTGAAATATGAAAATGTTCATTATTAGGCCAACAAAGTATCAGAACAAAAACTCTAAATATTCTCGTGTTCAAATAAATTCAGTCAAATAGATGTATAATGTTTTGAATGAGATCATTTCTGTGTGTCCATACAATGTGAATATATACATGTAGAGTCCATCTGCGGCCATGAAACTGTTAGTTTATTCAGCTGTTTAGCTGTCTGTGTGAGTGGGAGGAACGATGTGTGTGGAGTTCTCTCTGTTGGAGATGTGAGATCAGATTTAACACAAGAACCAACAACAGCAGAGAAGCATCTTCAGAGCATCTCCTCCATCCACTGATTGGTGATTGGAGCTCAATGATTGACATGGAAGATCAGATGAGTCTGCCATCTAGTGGACAGAATGAGAATTTACATTGGCTACCTGTTATTCATGACCCAAAAATCAACTTTGTTTATTCTTTTCTGGTTTGTTATTCTTGCCATTCTTCTGGCTTCGGTATATTCTGCAAAATAGTTTTTCAGTTTTATAGTCATATTTTGTGTGTGTTTTTTTTATTCCCATCTTTGCTAAGAAACATCTAATCTTTAAGAATAAAATTTCTTTTTGTTACTTATGGCTACAGTGAACTACAATTTTTGCAAATGTTAGAGAGTTTCCTAACACATTGTGTTAAAGAGAGAGATGTGCAATGAGACCAATCAGAGCAGGAGATAGTCAGAAGATGTTTGCTGATGATGCACTTTTATTCCTTGGTTTTACACATCAGGACTTGGAATCATCTGGTTTTTACCAGGTTCTAACCTTATTTAAATATAGTCTGAAGCTATATTTTCTTAGTTGTTAAACAAAAGAAACACCTCAATATGAAAAAGCTGTGTGAGAAAAAAACTACATCCCTGCTGCTTCATGTCTTTTAGTGACCTGGTGATGCTAATCACAAGCAGTAATATTAGAGAAGAAATGTTGCTGTCAAGTTATCCTGACCAAAAACAACCAATCAAAGCCTGTAGGAGGGTCTTAGCACTGTCAGTCAACCTCATGTACACGCTGCTCAATATACTAACGGCAGAGAAACAACTCACCATTTATCTGCTGTCATCGGTGGCCATGCTAACTAGCCTTAGCATTCATGGTGGGCTCTACTAGCTACAGAGAGCAAGGTGGGAAAGGAGACTGGGGCATGAGCAGCACCATACACAGGGAGATTGACAGCACTAAGACCCACCTCCTAGCTCCAATTGGTTGTTTTTAGCTGGTGGTGGGAGAAAGCAAAGGAGCTTGAATCTTTTACTCTTTTTTTGGTCTCATACCATACTGTCACGACATGTTGAACAAATATCAACAAATATCTAAAATAATATATTTCTTAGAAAAGTTACAGTCTGCAGCATTATGGACAGTTGCTAATCTCCCTATCGGTGGATGTCCTTCAGCTTCCTCTAACTGTAGACTGTGGAGTTTTCAGAGAAATTACCAGAAATCCATCCATCCATTTTCTGTTTGATGTGTGTATTCTTGTTTCTCAGACTGCATGATGAACATCCACAAGCGATGTGTGGCCAACGTCCCGAGCCTGTGTGGAACGGATCACACGGAAAGGAGAGGACGTATCCACATCTCCGCCCACATCACTGACGACGTTCTTGCCGTCACTAGTGAGTGCTCTCTGTCCATTCATCTCTTCATTTTCACTTTGACACACACACACACACGTTTGTGTGGCTGTCTTTGTGGGGACTTTCCATTGACTTCCATTCATTTCTACAGCCTAAACATTACCTTTTCCCTTTTCCTAACCCCAACCATCAGAAACCTAACCCTAACCCTAACCAAAACTCAATTCACACCTTAGTGTGAATTGAGTTTTGACCTCTGACCCAAAAACAGGGTTTCCCCTTGTGGGGACCAGGCTTCGGTCCCCACAATGTAGAATGTGTCAGGAAAATCGTTCCCACAAGGTATTACAAACAAACAAACACACACACACACACACACACACACACACACACACACACACACACACACACACACAGCCTCTAAGCAAAGCGGTCCATCAGACTAAAACTGAAACTGGAAAGTCCATTTAGTCGTTCAATTATCCAACGATTGACCCACATCTCCAGCAGGATGTGCACAGCCACGTGCCAGATTCCTCTGCCAGACAGCTGGGGATTGATTATGGAAGAGAAACTACACAGGTGTTAAATGTTGTCGGATGCAGAGCTGTTGAGGGCAGACAGACATGGGCAAAACCAATCCAGACTATCCATATTGCATATTGCATATCCATATTCTTTTTCTGTTGAACTTATTTTTCTCTGCTCTCTCCTCATCAGTCAAAGAGGCAAAGAACCTGGTGCCCATGGATCCAAATGGCCTATCAGACCCCTACGTTAAGCTCAAGCTGATTCCCGACCCCAAGAGTGAGAGCAAGCAGAAGACGAAGACCATGAAATGTTGCCTCAACCCCACCTGGAATGAATCCTTCACTTTGTGAGACTTTCTTATTCTCCTCTCTGTACTTAGTGGTTTCAAGTCAACTTGTTCCTTTTCTGGCATTGTTTTTAAAAAACAGGAAAGGTTGGCCTCATTTTTAGTTACGTATGCAAGCCCCCGCCCCGCCCCCTCAACTACCCACCTCCACCCGCTCATTCCCTCCCCGCCCCCCGGTGTTTTTCTGGCTTACTGTAATAACAGAAAAAAAAAGGATTAATTTATGTGCTGAAATAAAGAGAATCAGCATTCACATAAGACCTGCTTTCTGTTGATATCTCTTAGTAAGCTCAAAGAAAGTGACAAGGACCGACGTCTGTCAGTGGAGGTATGGGACTGGGATTTGACCAGCCGGAATGACTTTATGGGATCGCTCTCCTTTGGCATCTCAGAGCTACAGAAACAAGGAATAGATGGATGGTGAGGAGTACAGATTATATTCTGGGCCTTCTGAAACCTTTCCACATTTTGACATATTACATCTGCAGAATTCTGTGTATATTGTTGCTTTTTTACACAAGTGGATAGAATTGTTGGCACTCCTTGGTTAATGAAACCCACAATGGTTACAGAAATAACTTCAATGTGACAGAGGTAATAATGAATAAAAACTATGAAAATGAACAAATGAAAGTCAAACATTGCTTTGCTTTTCAAACATGCTTCAACAAAATTATTAAAAAAAATAAACTCCTGAAACGGATGTGGACAAAAATGATGGTACCCTAAACTTAATATTTTGTTGCTAAGAGGAAAATCTTTTGAGGCAATCAAAAGGTTTTCCTGCAATCACTGCAATCAAACAGTTCATGTAGTTGTCCATGAAACTTCTGCACCTCTCTACAGGCATTTGGCCCACTCCTCATGAGCAAACTGCTCCAGTTGTCTCAGGTTTGAAGCCTTTTCCAGACGGCATGTTTCAGCTCCTTGCAAAGATGCTCAATAGGATTCAGGTCAGGGTTCACTGAAGGCCACTTCAGAAAAGTCCAATGTTTTTCCTCTTAATTTCTCTCTAGAACCCCTTGATAGTCTTGAGATGTCATTATACTCTGCACAGATTCAAGATACCCTGTGCACACATAACGGAGCCCCTTCCATGTTTCACAGTAGTTCTTTTCTTGATATGCTTCATTTTTGTCTCATCTGTTGGTAGGACATTCTCCCACAAGCTTTGTGGTTTGTCAACATGTAGCTTGGCAAATTCCAGTCTGACTTTTTTGTGATTTTTTTTCCAACAATGGTGTTCTCCTCGGTCATCTCCCTTGAAGTCCACTTTGGATCGCACCAACATTGGATGGTGCGATCTGACACTGATGTTCCTTGAGTTTGAAGTTCACCTTTATTGTCTAGCGGTTTTTCTGGGCTCTCTTGTTACTGTTTGTATTAGCCGTCTCTTTGTTTTGCCATCAATTTTCCTCCTGCGGTCACGTCCATTGAGGTTGGCTACAGTCATGTGGATCTTAAATTTCTGAATGATATGAACATCACAGGAACATCAAGCTGCTTGGAGATGGTCTTATAACTTTTACCTTTAACATGCTTGTCTATAATCTTCTTTCTAATCTCCTGAAACAGCTCTTTCCTTCACTTCCTCTGGTCCATGTTCAGTGTGATACACAGCATGTCACCAAATAGCACAGTGACTACCTGTAGCTTTACATATAGGGCCACTGACTGATTACAAGAAACCTGTGATGCTAAGTAATGGACACGCCTTGATTTAACATGGTTCCTTTGGTCACATTATTTTCAGGGGTACCATTAGTGTAGAGTGCAAAAGTATTCGGCCCCTCTGAGCCAATGCTGTATGAGGCCTTGAGCACAATTGATTGAGGGGCTCCTCCTGCTGTTAATGGTGTGTTCACACCAAACGCGTTTTGAGCATCAGGCGCGTCTGGTTTACATTCAAAGTCTATGTGGAGGCGTGTCGAGGGTCGTTCTGGCGCGATTTGAACCGTTTGGAGCATTTGACTCGTCGAGCGCGTCCAACAGGTCCGACGCTCCACATAGACTTAGAATGTAAACCAGACAAGCCTGACGCTCAAAATGCGTTTGGTGTGAACAACAGTATTTCAACATGGATTTAGTGGAATACAGCGGGGGTAGTTTAATTGGCCGACTTTAAAAGCAATCAGTTATAATTGTAAATTACTGAGATACTATACATTTGTGAACAAACAGAGCTCAAACTCAAAAATTAAACTCATAGCATTGTTGCTATGGTAACAAAACAATCCAAGTATGAAGATTGTGCTTTGCACTTCTACAAAGTAAACTTACTAGCTCCTTAAACTATTAAAATTAAATGTTAAACAATTTAAAATAATTTCATTTATCTATGCAAAAACTATTAAATCATATTGAACAACACTGACATTCTGAATAAACAAATTTTAAATTTCTCTATGTGCTTTAAAACATTAAAATTTATGGGGTCCCTGAAGGAGCTACTGACTTAATTTGGATGTAACAAAAGTGAAAATAATTCATGTTTATTTTAATTGTATTTTTTTATTTGTTGGTTTTCAATAGCAACAATCTGTGTGTTTCAATAGCATTTCACTGACCAGTAACATATATAATTACCCAATAATATTTTTACATTTCCTGTCAACTTAAGGTCTTTTAATACAAAAACAAAGTGGGTCGTTGATGGACCGCCTCAGCATCACGACCACCGAGCTTTGTGGGGGAACCCTGAAGGAAGTTGCTCTCAGTATCTTCTTCAGAGGTTTTTATGTTGTTCCCTTCAGATGTTCTTGGTGCTGCGCAACCACAGGTGAGAGGGGAGGAAACTGTCTTCTCAAAGGGTTTGGTTTGGTTGGTTTGACTCGGTGTATTGTAAAACTGAAACTCACAGACCAGACAGGATGTAATGTCCATAACTGAAAAGATCAACAGCTGAAGTGGGAAATGTGTTGTCAGGACAATTATTAATTAAGCTTTTCTTAAATCTCTCCTTTTATTGTTTAAAGAAAATATATAAAAAAATAAAGTTGCTACAAAACATGTAGGAGTCCCAGCAGGAACGTACTCCAGACATATGGAACCAGCATTGAACTTTTCATCTGTATGCAAAACAATAGCCATTGAGAAACATTTGCACTGTATGATGCTGCCTCTCACCATTTCCATTTTGAAACATGGTGGTGGTCACATCATGCTTAGGGAATGCGTTGTTTTTTTAGCAGAAACAAGGAGGATGGATGTAGCTAAATTCAAGGTACTGCTGGAAGGAGACCTGTTACAGGACGTAGAAGACTTTGAGACCAAGATGGAGGTTAGCTTTCCAGCAGGACAGCAATCCTAAACACAGCCAGAGCTCCGGTGGGACGGTTTGGATGAAAGCATATCCATGGTTTCAATGGTCCAGTCAAGTGGCAGATCTAAAACCATAAGAAAACTTAAAAGTTGAATTTCACAGATGATTTCCACCTGATTGTTCTGAGATATTTTCAAAAAAGATGCAGCAAAAATGCTATTTTCTTGACTTGCCAAACCATAGATTGATGATTGAGGTTTTTATGTGAAAATGTGGAAAGGTTCTAGGGTTTGATTATCCTGTAATGTTTAATAAGAAGGACAATAAAGGCAGCGTCTAATGTATGCGTGAATGTCGGACTTCAGGTTTAAACTGCTGTCCCAGGAGGAAGGAGAATACTTCAGTGTTCCTGTCCAGCCAGATGGAGAAGAGGGGAGCGAGTCGATACGACGGCAGATTGATGTAAGATCTGGACAAATAGAAAAGCTAGAACTTTATTGAGCTTGTTTGTTTTTAACTAGGTTTTCTTTCCACTGTTGTTCCAAACTGTCTCCAGAGGGCAAAAATAGGTCCAGGGAAGCCGTCAGACTCGTCCTCGTCCTCGGTTTGTAAGTACGACAGCAACGGCAATCAGGACCGCGTCAAACTCGCAGATTTCAACTTTATCATGGTTCTGGGCAAAGGCAGCTTTGGAAAGGTCAGACTTCTTTTCAGAAGTGGGTTTCTGACTTTATATAAGACAGTGCGAGCTTTAATTTCTGTTGAGTTTAATTTCTATGGACACCCTTCAGGTGATGCTGGCAGAGAGGAAAGGTACAGATGAGTTGTATGCTGTCAAAATCCTAAAGAAGGATGTGGTGATCCAAGATGATGACGTAGAGTGCACCATGGTGGAGAAAAGAGTTCTGGCTCTGTCCGGCAAACCTCCATTCCTCACTCAGCTGCACTCTTGTTTCCAAACCATGGTAAGATGAGTTCTGCCCATCTTCACACTTACCTACTATCAGCTGTTCCTGTTTAAATTGACTCCTCTCACAGGAAAAAGAGGAGTTTATTCCTTTATTCTTTCCTCCTCCATAATTCCCTGTAGGACCGATTGTATTTTGTCATGGAATATATCAACGGAGGAGACCTCATGTATCAGATCCAACAGGTGGGCAAGTTCAAGGAGCCTCATGCTGTGTGAGTATTCATGCTAACACACTGATTACACCTTGAACATTTTGAAATCTGTATGATCATATTTAAGTTTGTGTTCTAAATGAGAAATAGACCTGTGCTGTCATACTTGATGTTAAAGAGTAGAGCTCTGAATTCCCTGCAGGACGTGGGCATCTGCAGGAGCACAGCTGGACTCCATGTTGTGCTCATCTTGCTGGAAAGGTTTAAAAACAGCAGGCAGAATGTGCCACATTGAAATGACAATGCATCTTCATTTTCAGAATCTACTGGTCCCCATCTGGGATAGGCAGGCATTTCAGACCATAAACAGATGTCAGCATATCTGTCCAAACAGAGCA
Organism: Poecilia latipinna; assembly: GCF_001443285.1. Lineage (NCBI taxonomy): Eukaryota > Metazoa > Chordata > Actinopteri > Cyprinodontiformes > Poeciliidae > Poecilia > Poecilia latipinna. The sequence goes on from NW_015115654.1 coordinate 7,434, forward strand.
CATTGCAGACCAGTGTGTTTGCTGTGAACATTTTGGCCAGGATCACTACGGATTGTTGAACAGAGAAAAATGAAGCAAAGAACCATTTTAGGAAAGAAAAAGTCTGAGCAGAGAAATCTGCTTCAGATGGGAGGGGAGGCAGCACCTGTCCCTCCGTCTGTCTGTCCCTCCGTCTGTCTGTCCCTCCGTCTGTCTGTCCCTCCGTCTGTCTGTCCCTCCGTCTGTCTGTCCCTCCGTCTGTCGTCTGTCCGTCCCCTCACCCAGGGTCTTAACACCCTGGATTTTTTAAAATCATGTAATTTCAACAGATTGACTGTACTTGATGTAGACACACTGACACTTTCAACTTTATGCGCAGAGTACTTAGCAGAGGTAACTAAAATTAATTTTGAAAATCCCTTTTGAATATCATCTCTGACATGGACACTGAACTACCGTGTTTCCCCGAAAGTAAGACAGTGTCTTACTTTCTTTTTATCCCCAAAAGCCCCACTATGTCTTACTTTCAGGGTATGTCTTATATTGGAAAAAAATTGTCGAATTTTTTGTTTTAACCATAATGGAGAGGGGGACGGCACAGGCGTGGGCAGGAGGCGGCGCTCATTTGGATCAGACGGAGGCGGCAGACGCGGTGACGTATGGAGGGGGGGCGGCGCGGAAGCGGGCAGGAGGCGGCGCTCATTTCGATCAGAGGGAGGTGGCAGACGCGGCGACGTATGGAGAGGGGGATGGTGCGGACGTGGGCAGGAGGTGGCGTGCAGCTAGATGAGAGGTGTTTCCCCGAAAAGTAAGACATATATCTTACTTTCGGGGTACGGCTTATATTAGCCGACCCCCCTGAAACCCCCGATACGTCTTACAATCGGGGGTGTCTTACTATTGGGGAAACACGGTACATGCATCTTACTGACCAGGAGCTGATAGTTCCCGGTCAGTGAACTGAAGAGTTATGGACACGACGCTTTGGAGTTCATCTGGTTCCAAAGCACATTCCAAACTTTGGCTGAAGTGGTGCATTTAACAAGGCTACAGTAAATATATAACAGAGAAAACTAAAGAGAACACGGTTATGTTAATCTGTTTATTGTTTCAATGTAGGAGTAGACAGTTTACCTTGTTATAGAAAAAAGAAAGTACCGTATTTTCCACACTATAAGGCGCACCTAAAAACCTTCAGTTTCCTCAAAAGCTGACAGTGCGCCTTATAATCCAGTGCGCCTTATATATGGACCAATATTGAGCCACAACAGGTCTAGCAACTACAGTAAGCAGCAGCCGACTTCATTTTCGCCCGTAGAAGAAGAAGCACGCGGTGCATGCTGGGATAGCTGTCAGAATGCTGGTTTGTAATCTATTAATAAAGTTTGACTGACCTATCTACCTACCGACCATCTAGAATCAGGTCGTCTGCAGGTCATTTAGCACCACGTTCTCCATGAACATGCTGTGCGCGAACTGAGAAGGGTGACCATCGTCCGGCCACGCCCCGGCCCAGTCGCAGAAGGGTCTCCTCGCTGACCGTAGTCGGACTGTTTTGTTGACATTCTTTATGTCAACAAAGTAGCTTTAGACATTCATCCTTTAGTGCAGCTCCATCTAGTGGATGCATAATGTAACTCCAGCCTCTACTGTAGCATCTATTCTATGCGCCTTATAATCCGGTGCGCCTTATAGTGCGGAAAATACCGTAATGACTTAGTTAGACTGCAATGGTCTGGTGACCTGTCCAGGGTGACCCCACCTTTCACCCATTACTTGTTGGAGATTGGCACCATCACCCCTCGCAGCCCCACTGGGGTATAAGCATGTAAGATGATGGACGGACTTAATTATACTGTAACAAAAGCACTGTGCTACACAACTAAATGTGCATGTTGCTCCACCCTGCTCCACTCGAGCTATCGAGATAAAATCCTACCAATCAATCAGATTTGCACTTGCCACATCCTGCCTTAAAACAAAAGACGAAATGGAACTGGAAGATGTTAAAGGAAAGCTGGAAGAAGTTGCACTGCTGACTCAAATGGTGCTCTATAAACGAAAGCAGTAAAATCTTAATTACCGTAAAATAATATGTTGGTTTACTTCAGGTTCGAGCCTCTCAAATAGCCTTTTGGCTAACTCTGGCACGTTTACAAAAATGTTAATATGCATTGTCCCTATGCTACCGAATAAATTACATTAAATCCATCCGTCCATTCTGCCCATTCTGTGTTCTAAAGGACGAACACAGAATCATTTGTCTTTCCATAGTTCTTCTCGTCTGTCCATTTGTCCGTCCATCTAATCTGTCCATCCGTTCTTCATATCCTTCCATCCAGTCCATCTGTCTGGTCATCGACACACTCCATTCCTCTGACCAATCTGTCCACATTTTATTTATTGTAAGCTATAATAGCTTCATATTTACTAAATGCACAGTTTTGTTCATCTGTGGCTTTTTTCATCACCTTCAAATAATCTTTCAATGTTGTAAAATATGCAATTTATGCAACATGTAGTCTTGCAGTAAAATGTTATTTTATTAGTAGAAAACAGCAGTTATCTGCTAAGCTACTAGAACAGCTGTAAAAACCCTGCCACAGTCACTGCAAGCACATTTCTCAGAACACTGTTTTAACCAAACACATCTGTTTTGTGAAAAACTAGTCAGTTGCATCTCACAAAAAATAGCATATTGTCCACTGGACTAAATGTACCATCACTATTTAAATATGAAGTGGTGTTCTGCGTTTCAGGTTCTATGCAGCAGAAATTGCCATTGGCCTCTTCTTCCTTCACTCCAAAGGCATTGTGTATCGGTGAGCCTGGTTTTGAATCCTTCCCACTCATCAGGTTTTTGTATTTTGTAATTGAACAGTTGTAAGTAATGGGTTGGTTGGGGGTATTTGTACATGTTTACAGAGACCTGAAGCTGGACAACGTGATGTTGGACTCTGAAGGCCACATAAAGATTGCAGACTTTGGCATGTGCAAAGAAAACATGTTTGATGGCCATACAACAAAGACGTTTTGTGGGACACCAGACTACATTGCTCCAGAGGTGTGTTCATGTGTTTTCCTCTCGTCAACTGATACATTTGATCAATTGTTACAAATCTGCAACAACTGATTAACATGTTTTTCTTCCCAACAGATCATTGCTTATCAGCCTTATGGGAAGTCTGTGGACTGGTGGGCTTTTGGAGTACTGCTTTATGAAATGCTTGCTGGACAGGTTTGTGCATCACTTTTAAACAACATTGCTATTAATAACCAGGAGTCGCTACTAAAGGAAAGAAAACGAAACTCACATGAAATGATTTAAATTTTAATTCAGCAGTGAACGTTGTCCTGGGGAATTCAGTGTTTTAGGTTTTGTAGATGTATCAGCAGCCTTTGATGCCATCAGTAACAGAACAATCAGACTTCATAGGCAGGAATCTCTACATCTGTTTTATAGCGGCACAAATTTTACCTACACATAAGCTTCAGTGGCTGTATGAACTAAATCCTGTCAGTTTCTATTGCTCTAATATAATATCTTGGAACCTCAAGTCTGTTTTATGGCCACATCCTTTGCAACATAGTTAGCAGATTTTTGAAAGATCGTTAATGCATTTCATAAAATCTACAATTACTTTTATAAAGCTGGCATTCAGCTATATTGTTCCTTCAAGAAATCCTACGTTTTTCAAACTGTCTGAATGGCTAAAGGAAATTATAAACTGTTGTAAAAAAAAAACAGTGGCGCAGTTGGTAGAGCTGCTGCCTTGCAGCAAGAAGGTTCTGGGTTCGATTCCCGGCCCGGGGTCTTTCTGCATGGAGTCTGCATGTTCTTCCTGTGCATGCGTGGGTTTTCTCTGGGTACTCTGGTTTCCTCCCACAGTCCAAAAACATGACTGTCAGGTTAATTGGTCTCCCCGTTTTCATCATTTGAGAAATATTATCAAAGTTCAGTGTTGAGATGATTATTCATGCTTTGTTTTTCTCTTGTCTAGACTTTTGTAACACACTTTTTAGCAACAACAAAAAATTCCTTTGGTCAACTTGATAAAAAAACACTTTACATCTACACTCATGTTTTAATTTATTTCAATTGGTTGCTCTTTCATTTTAGTATGGAATTGTTAAAGCCACATACTGCCACTACTTCAAATATTCCCAAGGATCAGATGAACTCACTCCTTACAAACTGTTGCACTTCAGCTGTGGAACAAACTTTCCTTGTTTCTCTGCCGTCTTGAGCATCCTGACTCTCACAAAAAGCAGCTGAAGACATTTGTATTCTAATATGCCTTTTCATCATTTCATATCTGCATTTAAGTGTATCATGTTCTTTGTCATATGCCACATTGTGATCTAGTAATACAAACAGAAATTTTAGGTGCATTGCTGTTAAGAAGTGAAAATTAACTTATTCAAATTTTAATCAAAGTTAAAATATTGGAAACAATAATTAAAAAATGTGTATTTTGTTAATCTGCAGCCTCCATTTGATGGTGAAGATGAAGATGAGTTGTTCCAGTCAATCATGGAGCATCATGTCTCTTATCCTAAATCCATGTCCAAAGAAGCTGTTGCTATCTGCAAGGGGGTGAGAACACATTGCACATACACTGTCTTTCATCAAATTCATACATATATATATATATATATATATATATATATATATATATATATATATATATATATATATATATATATATATATATATATATATATAATTGTATATTTGTATATTTTTAGCTGATGACCAAACACCCAGGGAAGCGTCTTGGCTGTGGCCCAGAGGGAGAAAGGGACATCAAGGAACACGCCTTCTTCCGCTATATTGACTGGGAAAAGCTGGAGGGTAAGGAGGTCCAGCCTCCTTTCAAACCAAAAGCGGTGAGTGTTTTCCCTCATGCACACTTTCCACCTAATAATGGTATCCAGTCCCTAAAGTTTGCTTTAGAAATGATCCATGATAAAACAAAGTGAGTTGTATTCTTAGTCTTGCCTATGAGGTAAGTTATACAGTGACTTGTGAAAGGATTCATACCCCTTGAACTTTTCCATATTTTGTCACATTACAACCAATCATAAATAGATTTTATTGCAATTTAATGTGAAAGACCATCACAAAGTGGTATACAGTTGTGAAGTAGAAAGAAAATTATAGATGATTCAAAATATGTTTTACAACTAAAAAACTGAAGAGTGGGCAAAAGTATTCAGGCCCCCTCAGTCAACAGTTTGTGGATCCACCTTTTGCTGCAATTGACATGACGCTGGCCCCGCCCCCATGCGGAAATAGAGCTGTCCTCTGACAAGCACACTGTGATTAAGGCAGACTAAAGGACCTCAATGCGTTACCCCAGACATTTTTTGAGTCATTTTTGCCTCATAAACCAACACTGAGGCAGAGAAATTCTCTAACTAGTCCTACGTCAGGTCTAATAAGGTTATTAGCGGGAAATAATGGAGAAATCAACAATAAAACCCAAGAGGAAAAATGAGGGACAAAAAAGTCTGGTTGGATTCACGTGTGAACGCTGTGGGATGCACTTTGCATGTACAAAATGGGTGAGTAATGACTTAAATAATACCGGCTTGTGAAAATCTGCCTTCAGGAAAATGCTTAAAATAAATAGTAGCATAAAAAGGTGTTTAAATGTCAGTATAGCAGTGCTGCTACACACCAGTAGCTGTGTAGATTTCAGCTACCGTTGGAATCTATGCATAAAATCCAGCATAACAACCTTCATTTATTGATCTGGAAATGATTAGAAGTTTAGCATTGTTATTTTAATCAGACTGAGTTGTGTTTATTTGATGCATAGTCGTCAGTCGTGAGTCCTGAGCACGGAGCCCTTAAGCCATTAAGGGTAATATATTAGTTAGTAATTAAGTTAAAACATTCATGACGAAGGGGATACCTAAGTGTAGTTTTCTGTCTTCGCTATGTGCCTAATTTACCTCTTCAGTGCTTGACTTGTCTGTCAGTAAGTGTCGTTATGACATAAAAGTGGGATGTTTACTACCAGTTACCTCCCTGGTGCTGACTAACTTGGTAGTTTCCGTCCATCAGTTTCATTCAACTGGACGTGAGGTGGGCTGCAGTCCATGATCCATTTTTTGCATTATTCCAGACTTCTTTTTGGTTTTGGAAATGTAATAAATTGTTTTCCGCCCTTTCCACCTGCTGGGTAACGGCTGTCGGGATCGCATATTACCCACTGACAACTGGGAGGGTGATTATTATTTTCCTGAAAACCTCTCTGACCCCAGCATGTTTTAAATACTGTCAATACTGTCGTAGGTCAGTTCCTCTAGATAAGGGGCATGTACTTGCAACGCTGATTGGTCAGTTGCTGATAAGTGCCCTGAAAAGATTGGGGGAACATTAGTCTATGTCAGCATGGGGGCGGAGCCGGCATCATGTCAATTCCAGCTTAAAGTCTTTCAGGGTTTGTCTACCACAGCTTTGATCATCTTGTGACTGAAATTTTTGCTCATTATTCTTCTGCAAAATTCTAATTCAGAAATACATAATTGATCCCAAAGTAAAACATCTCATTCTCAGTCAGATTAGATGCAGAGCATTTGTAAACAGCAGGTTTCAGATCTTACCACAGATTCTGGGTGGGTTTAGGTCTGGACTTTGATTGGGCCATTCTACCACGTGAATATGATTTGTTTTAAACCATTCCATTGCAGCCCTGGCTCTGTCACAGAACAGCTGGATTTCATCTGACATTACATTACACACAGCTGGACTCTGTTTAATCATTAGCAGTCAACAGGTAACTTCTGAAGGCAGTTGGTTGAACTCAGAGAAAAGGGGTCTTGAATACTTTAGCACACTGCACTTTCATTTTCTATTGGTAAAAAATGTTTTAAATCATGTAGGTTTTTTTTCTACTTCACAATTGTGTACCACTTTGTGTTGGTTTTCATATAAAATTCCAATGAAATAAGTTTGTGGTTTTAATGTGTCAAATATGGAAAAAATAAATTGGTATGAATACTTTTGTGAGCCACTGTAGATATGAAAAAAAATCCCCCATCACCAGAACACAACCATCTGCTACCATTGGTCACTACTCTGACAACTTGTTAGTGTAGTCACCAATGATGAACCTGTATGCCCACTGCTTTCATTTAGACCAATGAAATTCCACAGTTTTTGCTGTGAGTGATTTGATTGGTTGATACCATATTTTAGTTGTATTTCTCTTTTTTCTCTTTTTGTCTTTTGTTGTTTTCTTTCCCTCACCCTTCATGAAACTCAATCCATTCCTCCATCTCTCCTCTCCACGGCAGTGTGGGCGTGATGCAGAGAACTTTGATCGCTTTTTCACACGCAACCTCCCTGAGCTGACCCCCCCAGATCAGGAGCTAATATCCAACCTGGACCAGGAAGAATTCCAAGGCTTCTCATATGTTAACCCTGAGTACAACCACCCAGCTCAATGACCATGTAACATTTCTCCTGGCTTTAATAGAAATCACCCATACTTCATAAACATACTTTAAAAGAAAAACCAAACAAGAAATTATTCTGATGATGTCATATTTGGGTTGCATCCAGCAATTTTTAACTTTTTAAGACCTGACGTTACACATTAGCACTTTTTCTGGCTCAGGTCTAAAAGGTTTAAAGACGTTTGAGTATTTGGGAAAGATATTTATTTAGTTTGTTCCAAAAGTGTGAAAACTATTCAACCGGTTTGTTAGAGAGGAAGCTGAAGGTGTTAGCTCATCTTAGCCTCTAGCTAAAATCTGAGAAGCATCTGGAAACTGATACCTTTCCTTTGCCCCTGGAAACCACTGTTATACCTAAATATTCAACTAAACATACTACACATCTTGTTCAACAGTGATTGTTTAATTTTATAAACAATAAAAATATAACAGAGCAATAAAATCAAAAAGAGAAAAGTAACATTATCCTAAACTGGTTCTTCAATGATGCAGTTAAACATGATAGTTTAGTTTAGCACAGCAAAAAACTCAGAAGCAGCTTGAAGATAAATTACCTTTTTTTTAGAAAGCATCAATGAAACCTTTTGCCTGAAACAATCTTGTTGTTGGCTTATATTGGCTTAATGTAACATAAAGACAAAAACTGTCTGAAACCTGGTTCCCTAACTATTTTTACAACTTACTTTGAGAACATCATAAAAACTGTTTACATTGTCAGGTTTTATTTTTAAATGCCATATAAATGTATAAGTGTTCGTTAAATGCCTTAATCATGGTTAAAAGAAAAATTGTAGTTAGCTTAAATTAGCATTGAGACTGTTATTAATGGACTTTGTTGAAAATTATTTTAAAAACTTGACAGACTAAAACAAAAAAAATTGCTAACTTGTCTTAACAGATTCTATTAAAACGAATTGTTTTTCATATTTGCCACTCGTCTGTATTTTCTTCTATAGTATACGTTTTTAAATTGACAGTAAAATATTTAGTATTTGCCTGCTTCAAATCCTGATGGGGTCAGAGGTGTGATAAAATAATTTTTCAGCTAGATCAAATGTGGAAATCTTTTCTTTTGCTGGATTCACGTTATTATCACGTTATGTTTATGCTAAAATCGTCCAAAGTGTAGTGTAGTTGAGGCTTTACACAAAGCTTAGTGAACTTGGATGCCCACCAGCAGTTCTATGCCACCATAACATTTGTTGACATGACTCAATGGTGGCTAGTTAAATTGACGCAGAAGAAGCAGTGCGATAAGCCCTGATGTTTTCTCTCATCAGTTTGTTAGAAAATTTATTAAATGTTTAATGTTACTAAATAATTTTGTCTCTTTGTGAGCACAGTGGATCCAGGGGAAACTGAAAGGCATTTTTTCTGTAGCTTCTAGACTGCATTCTAACCAAACTTTATTACCTTCAGTCTCCATCTCGATACCAAGCAAGACTGTTGGCTTTTGAAAAGAAAGCAAACAAATGCATCTCCAAAATGGCAGATTTTTAAATATTATTTAGATAGAAATGGAAATATATGCACAACTGAAAGCAACCCGCCCACATAATTACTTATTCATGATCCAAGATAACAGGCCAGCATGTTTTCCAGTAGCGACTCTGTTCTGGGACCACTGTAGTTTAGCTTGTAACTGCTGCTCTTGTGTTGCCTCTACTGGCTGTATTTTTATCTTCAGTGCAGAAATGTTGCTTCCATCTAAATGCCTCACATCAGCAGGCTGCTGGATGCAGAGTCCAACCTGAACATACTCTGTCTCTGTGTCGCCTTCCCTGTAACCTGCATATTGATTAGGACAACCAATCATTGATGTTGATGAGTGTACTATGATCACATGTTGGCAATTCATATAATGTAAATGAACTGACCACTTGCTTTGCTGTAATTGTTCAAATACTAGTTTCCTAATGTTGGCTTTATTTTTGTCTGTAGGATCAAATATTATTACACTTTCTGTTTGATGTTGTGGTGAATGTACCTCCATTATTTTTTGCTGATTTATGATCCTTGTGCACAAAAGCAGGAAGAATTGCAGATTTTTTTGTTTGCTTTCATTGACGGGTCTTTGCTTTTCTCTGGAGACAAGTTTTCCGTGTTGCACTGTGTTTTCATTAATGGAGGGCATATCTTGTAAACAATTGTTTTTTCAAAATTTACATGATGTAGACATTTAGACTTTTGTGAAGTTATTTTATCCTCCAGAAACAGGATTTCCAGAAGTGCCAAAATAAGGTTAAGAATCATAAAGTTGTAGAAAAATACTTCTAACAGCTGTGGAAAAGAGCAGCCGTCATGTGCCATTTTGCAATACAGGTGTAATTATCATGACATGCATTACAGTCTATCTTAACTGTTGACCAACATTATTATGTCCCTTCAAAGTCCTTTTCATATAAAAGATGAAATGTCAAAGTTGTTTCATAATTTTGTAACTGTGTAGCGATACAAAGTAGTAACAATGTGTCAAATCTTGTTTTTGAGCTTGTGTCACATAACAAGGTGGCAGGAAGGTAACATCAAAGACACCGGCTTCTAAAAATCTTTGATTCTACCAGATGAGAACCATGAGCACCAATGGTGATTATGGTAACTGTGAACAACCAAGTTTGAGAAAACTCCAGAGAAATAATATATATAAAAATACAATTTCTATATCAGAGAAATATTTGAATGTGATTTCTGGGTGGGAGAGATGCTATTGTTGATTGTGTAATTTCCTCGTATGACTGGAAACTCATAATATACTCACTGGTGCCTGCCAGACGACTACTTCTGTGTTTGCCTTCTTACTGTTGCCACAACACATCTGATCGTTTGTTGAACTCCTTTTTGTGTACAGAGTTGTTTCTTGGAGAGAGTGATATCTAGAAAATTATTGCAGCACCAGATTTATAGCCATCTTTTTTTTTAGATAAAAATAGTGGTTAAAGCTGCTGCAACCAAGAGTATTACTGTAGCTACAGAACTATGCATAGTTATTTATCTGTTAACAATAATTCTGTTAAGTCAGTTACAGACTAAACTTTGCAAAAAACGGGTAAAAAATTGTCGGTCATATTTTTCTGTTGTAACAATGCTTCTTAGTAATAAATCTTATGCTGCTGGAAAGCCTTTTGAATTCCCTTTAACTGGTGCCACATTTGTAGAAACTTGCCAAATCTTTTTGGTGGAGGGATGTGTTGATGATGGTATACTCCTGTAAAAATGAGTCTTGTCGTCACTCGAGGCAGTCTCACCAGAGAGATATAAAGATTCTAGATCTTCAGTCTTAGGAGTTGATTTCTGTCTTCAAAGACATCAATGCTGAACTTCAGATTGGATCATCACAGAGCGCCTGGAGGATTTGAGAGTAGAGAGGCTGCTTTTATGTCATGGCATGGACCGTCTCTTGTCATGACCCCGAACCCCAATGAACACTTATGGGAACAGCTTGGGTGACTGCTTTGGTCACCAGAACAAACGTCGGTTTGTTTTAGTGACCAAAGCAGTCACATTGGCTGACCTCTGAGAAATGGTGGTTAACAATGTGATGCCATTCCACATCAGTGTGTGACCAGCACTGGGAGGATACTCAATTCACATTCAAAAATACATCATTTGATTCCAAAGGAAAATTAAATGTTGTTGTAACTTCACAGAGTTATTGCAGATGGTGATGGCTGTTGGCAGGAAAGACCTCCTGTAGTGGTCTGTATTACAGCAATTCTGAAGAAGCCTCTGACTGAAGATACTCTGTTTTCCCAAGACAGTCTCATGAAGAGGATGGGGAGGGTTGTCCATAATTTTCTTGATTTTATGACGATTCCTTCTTCACATCTCATCTCTAGAGGTTCCACAGTCGTCCCCAGAGCAGAATCAGCCATTTTTTCAGGCTGTTGAGCGTTTTTAGGTCCCTGGCTCTGATGCTGATTGATGAAAAGATGATGCTCTCAACAACAGACTTATAGAAGATCTGAAGCATCTGGCTGCAAACCTTGAGGGATCTTAGCTTCCTCAAGAAGTCCAGTCTGCTCTGTTGCTTCTTATAGACGCTTCACTGTTGTGTCTCCAGTCCAGTCTGTTGTCCAGATGAACACAGAGGTATTTATATTCCTTAACCACCTCCAGTTCTTTTCCCATGATGGAAACAGGATTTGATCTAACCCTGTTCCTCCTGAAATCTACAATCATCTCCTTTGTTTTATTCACGATTAAGATGAGATGATTGTTCCCACACCTTAACACAAAGCGGTCCACCAGCTCTCTGGACTCAGCCTCTTGTCCATCTCTGATAAACCTGACAACTGCAGAGTCAATTGTGTATTTCTGTAGACGACAGAAGTCAGACTTGTGCTGGACGTCTGAAGTGTACAGAGAGAAAAGGAATGGTGAGAGTACAGTGCCCTGTGGTGCTCCTGTGTTGCTGACCACCTGGTTAGACACAAAGTCTTTCAGTCTGTTTGTGAGGTAGTCATAGATCCTGGTAATTGTTGAGGCCTCCACCTTTGTCTTCTGGAGTTTCTCACAGAGTAGATCAGGCTGAATTGTGTTAAATGCACAAAAGAAATCACAAACATGATCCTCACAGTGCTGCTTGCTTTGTCCAGATGACAGCGGGTTTGTTGAAGTACGTGTAAAATGGCAACATCAACCAATCAAATTTTATTTGTATAGCACATTTCAACAGCAAGGCATTTCTAAGTGCTTTACATAATTAAAATAAAAACAGCATGTGACATTGAATAGAAAGTGAGAAAGAGAAAGACATTTTGAAAGAGATTAATAAAGATAAAAACATTAAAACTCCTTTTAGGACTTCAGTTAAATGTCGTTCAACTCATATCAACTCCAACCCCACGACAAAAAGCAAACTGCAAGGGCTCTTGATATGATGTGAAATGTTGTCATGATATGGGATGTCATAGCAACAGGTGTCTCAACTGAACCTGTTGAAGAATGTGTTCTGCTCATTTGCTCTGTCCAGACTTCCATTTTTCTGATCCTCCTTTTGCTTGAAGATGCTAGAGTTTTGTGTGTGCATGGTTCTCCTATGTACTGAGGCAGCCTTGGTTTGATTAAAATTACTACATTTCCATGATTTCTTCTTTCCCCAATTATCTATACCAATAAGTGACACCAAGCAAGAAGATTTAGTGAGTTTTAACATTGGTGCTTAACCAACCAATGCATTTTCCTTAACAATACAGACCATTTAAGGCACAGGTGTCAAACTCCAGTCCTCTGCTGTCCTGCAGTTTTAGATGTGCCACAGGTACTAAACACTGAAATGAAATGGCTTAATTACCTCCTCCTTGTGTAGATATGTTCCATGTAGATATGTTCTCTTGCTAATGACCTAATTATTGTATTCAGGTGTGGTGCAGCAGAGGCACATCTAAAAGTTGCAGGACAGTGGCCCTTGACTGGAGTTTGACACCCCGTCTACATAAACAGACTTGAGAAAAGGAGAAATATTTATTGCCAAGAAGCAATGTTACAGCAGAGCAATAATTGTCCAAACACAAACTTCCTAAAGCAACAATGACTAAAACCTGGATCACAGTAGATGATGGGGCTAGTGACTCATGTGTTGCTCATTTTATTGTGATTGTTCTTCCTAGAATAGTGTTTCTCAGTTCCGGTCCCTGAGGAGCTGCAAATTTTGGCGTTTCTGTTCTAGAACACCAGATTGAAATGATTGCATGATCTCCTCTACATGTCATCAAGTGG
>NW_015115654.1:24865-26641 GCF_001443285.1 Poecilia latipinna
TAAAAAATATTTTTTATTATTAGCACATAATTTATTCTGTGTCTGGGACAGAATAAATTATGAATATTGTGAAAAGGTTTACATTTTTGTTACTCAGGGATATAAATTCAGGACACAGTGAAATATTTCAAGTCTTTTATTTCTTGTAGTTTTATTGATTATGATTTGGAGTAAATGAAATCCAAAATTCAGCATCTCACAAAGTTAGATTATTACCTAAGATCATCAAATACATTTTTGAAACATTGAGTTTTGATTGTTATCTGTAAGCCATAATCATTAAAATTACATGAAATAAAGTCTTCACATTTCTTTTTGTGTAATAAACCTGAGTTTCACTTTTGGAAATGGCGGTGGGGGGAGGGGGGGGGGGTCAGAACTTTTTCACAATGTATTTTTTTTTTCATTTTGTGCTACAACTGCAGTATAAAACTTATTTCTGTATATCACATTGCTTTTATGCTCAGCAATGAACTGAAAAAGGTGAAAACATTTGAGCTCCCATCATTTCAGCTGGAGCTCCTTGATGAGACATAAGGAGGTAGGAGATTAAAACTGTTGTGTGTAGTTCATGTGGTCGGTGTGTCTTGCTGAGGCCTCGCTGCTCCACCTCCCTGTGTGGTGAAATCCTCTCCAGCTGTCGTTTGGTATCGATCTTCGTCCCACTCTGTACTGGAACATTTCCTCTCTTTGGCTTTTGAAGTTTGTGCTCAGTCTTTCTGCATCTGTGCTGTAGATGTGGTGTGGGTGGCTATTATCCATCTTTTAAATGTTTTTTCTAAGGTTGTTGGCAGGGTGCTTGTGTTTTTTAATTTGTTGTTTCTGTTTGTTTCCCACGGTGCAGACTTCCAGCATTGCCATAACTCCCAAATTAACAGAAATGTGGACAAAATCACTTAACTTGACAAAACTGTAACTTGCCCCTTATCTAATGCTTTTAGAATTTGACTTCAAACTCACAGCTTTGGGTCTGCTTTAAAATAGCAAATCGCTCACATAGCCAATAAACTCATTACTTTTATTCCTGCTATTCTTTGTATAAATACATTATTTATCATGGAACTGACTGAGTTTAAATGAAATCCACAGCTATGGCTTAACATCTTATAGTCTCAAAGGTTTTATTAGGAAATGAATCAAGAGTCAATATTTACATTGATGATATTTCTTCTCCATCACTTCTATAATTGCCTTTGTCATCCTGCATATCAGCGTTGGAGTCAAAGCTTCACTGATAGAGACCTATTGTTCTCTGTTTAGTAACATGCACTGGAATAGACTTGTAAGCTTTGTGGCCACAGCCCTAAAACTTTATTGTTCTGATCTTTGAAACACTTTCTGCTTCTGCTGGAAAATAAAAAATGTCCGGTAACACTTTATTTGAAGGGGTGTGCATAAGATTAACATAACACTGTCATAAACATGACATAACATTTATCATGAACATAAAGAAGTCTTTATGAATGTTTGACAGTTGTCATGAAGTGTCATTTGGCAAATAATGACACTTTTAATGCAAAGTTGCTCTAAAAGTTGCATTAAAAGTCCATTAAAAATGCCAACTTTGCATGATTTTGTAAATTATGATAACTTAATGCAAAGTTGGTATTTTAAATGGACTTTCAATGCAACTTTTAGAGCAACTTTGCCAGGACTATACCAGGATTCCTCAAGCTGGCTTGACAGCTCTCATCTTTATTTCTCCAGATAAACTATGTTCCACATATCTTGTAGTGGGAGTTATCAGGGGAAGTATCCCAACTTCCTGCAAAATGC
>NW_015115654.1:29021-35493 GCF_001443285.1 Poecilia latipinna
AGAGTCAATATTTACATTGATGATATTTCTTCTCCATCACTTCTATAATTGCCTTTGTCATCCTGCATATCAGCGTTGGAGTCAAAGCTTCACTGATAGAGACCTATTGTTCTCTGTTTAGTAACATGCACTGGAATAGACTTGTAAGCTTTGTGGCCACAGCCCTAAAACTTTATTGTTCTGATCTTTGAAACACTTTCTGCTTCTGCTGGAAAATAAAAAATGTCCGGTAACACTTTATTTGAAGGGGTGTGCATAAGATTAACATAACACTGTCATAAACATGACATAACATTTATCATGAACATAAAGAAGTCTTTATGAATGTTTGACAGTTGTCATGAAGTGTCATTTGGCAAATAATGACACTTTTAATGCAAAGTTGCTCTAAAAGTTGCATTAAAAGTCCATTAAAAATGCCAACTTTGCATGATTTTGTAAATTATGATAACTTAATGCAAAGTTGGTATTTTAAATGGACTTTCAATGCAACTTTTAGAGCAACTTTGCCAGGACTATACCAGGATTCCTCAAGCTGGCTTGACAGCTCTCATCTTTATTTCTCCAGATAAACTATGTTCCACATATCTTGTAGTGGGAGTTATCAGGGGAAGTATCCCAACTTCCTGCAAAATGCCAACCTGTGCTTAATGTTTTTCTTGGAGAGAAATAGTTACTGTACTTTGCTATTATTAGGCAGATTTCCAAACTTCATTACTTTCCACACACTCACCAAGTGGCTGCCATGGGTGAGTAAGCTCTGCATTGGTGTGGCAACATGATTTGTAAAGCCCTCTTCTGAAACTATGCACTGCAACTAAATTGCTTGAAATTACTGTCGTTGGAAATCACTCTCTTATTCAGTCAATCAGATCACCCCTCATATTCAATATTTATATGCTCCCACTGGCTCAGGTTACAACAGGAAATAAGATCAGCTACCATAACTATGATGATACACAGCTCTACATCACGATGTCACCAGGTGACCTTTGACCCCATCCAGTCACTGAACAGATGCTTAGAACAGAAAAATGTGTGGATGTGCCAAAACTTTCTCCAGCTGAACAGAAACAAAACTGAAGTTATCTTTGGACCTAAAGAGGAGCGAACTAGAATCAATGCACAGCTTCAGTTATTACAACTAAAACCAGCGATCAGCCCGAAACCTGGGAGTAGTGATGTACTCTGACCATCACTACTCCTGTTAATTAGATCACCACATGAAGTAGGCCCACTGTCTGCAGCCTGTTAATTTGATGGTAAGGTAATTCATTAGCAAGGACCACGCCATGAAGATATAGGTTTAAAGATTTATTGATGAAGGAATGAGGGGATGAAGGGATGAATCTTGATTTGGTTATCTGGAAGGTTTGGGAGGTGAAGACAGCATGGCGGTTTGGTCTTTGGGAAACAGTTATTCTTATAGCCAGATCAGCACAAAATGAAGTGAAGGGTAAGAGAGGGTGGGGTTGATGAAATGTAACAAACTGAGATGAGTGGGTGAGCAGAGTATGATTAGGCTGCTTGGAAAATTAGAGGTGTGGTTTGGGTGTGGAACTGCTCTTGAACTTAAGTTATCACATTAAATTCACAATAATAATAATAATAATAATAATAATAATAAAAAAATCATTTTTAAGCTCTTTGTAGCAACAAAGTCTGGGAAGCACATTTGCATCACTAAAACATTTAGCCATGACTGAAGTGACTGCATACTGGGGGAAAAATCTACTTATTGTAATGTGTAATTATGTTAAATCCTCAGACTTATGGATATTTGGTTCATGCAACCTTTACCAAACAATAGTTTTGTCCACTGTTGACCTTTAATCAAGTTAGATTAAATAGGCAATGATTTGCTTCCATAAAACAATTCTGAAATGTGAGAACTTTGCCAACCCTTTTGACTTAACTTGAAAGGAGGATCAAATGTTATGTTTGCAATGAAATATTTTTAAATTCTAACTCGAATAATAATAAAAATCAGAACATTTGTGTGATGCTTGAGTAATTCTTTTTTTGTTGTTTTTATTCCACCTCAGTTTTGGTTCAACTGTTTAGTTCCTATTTATTGATTTTCGACACACTAATCTGGGTAGTGTCAGATCAGGCTTATTACAAACATTCACAATGAAAAGATAACATAGGAAGCATGATTGAAAGATTTTGCATTTTTAATAGCTTTCAAGTTTGAGCATAAAGGTTTTTTTTCATGACCTTTGATTGTTCCAGCTCTACAGTTTACTATAACTGTCTGAATGTGGTAAAAGTATGTGCTGCCTTCTTTCTATGTGCTTTTTCAGCTGTTATTTGCTGCTTTTTGTCAAGTCACTTTCCACTCTTTTTGAGTTATGCTTTTACTGATGGCTACTGTCACTCTAATGTTCCAGAGTTTCATATCTCTAACTGATTTCAATTTTCTGTGGCAGAAATCTCGCAGCGATGTTGGCAACTTTGACAAGGAGTTCACCAAGATGGCGGTGGAGCTGACACCGACAGACAAACTCTTCATCATGAACCTGGACCAGAATGAGTTCCAAGGCTTCTCCTACACCAACCCTGAATTTGTTATACAAGTCTGAGGACATCCCAGTGGTTAGATGAGGCACAGAAAAAACAATCCAAACAGCTCAGCTCTAGTACTGTGCAAAAGTTTTAAACAATTCCATATGATTTACGCGATTTCTGCCAAATTGCCTTAGAATCTTATAAGCTCAGTAAAAGCTCTCCCCTGTTTCTGAAGGGCTCTAAAGCTTTTCTTTGGACACTAACTGCTTTTTTAAAACTCCTTTTATCTGAGCATGACAGGATCTTCTTGTCGAGATTACTTCATAAAATGAAATGTTGGCTAAGTTAGTCAAATGTCTTCGTTTCACTGCATTTTATATAGCAAATACTGGTTTAAAGCACCATTATCAAAGGCTCATTAGATGCTAGAAAAACATTTGGGTTAAAACAATAGGCCAAACAAAAGCTTAAACATAAATGTCTACCTGCTTTCCATGTGGAGCTTTGGTTTCAGGAAGTGCAGTTCATCTCTTAATCGATGTTCAGCTTCTAAAATAGAAAAAAAAACAAAGACAATTTTGTAGTAGCAATAGAAGTGTGTCTCATTATCTAAGTTACAAAAGTCTTTCAATTGATTTGTTCACTCAAATTTGCAACCCTCATATTTGCTAGAGTTAGCAGTAGATTTTCTCCAAATTTTCTTTATGGTTGTTTGTGCTGAGAAATGCAGTTTTTATCTGGCAAAGCAAATGGGTAAAAGATCTTATCCTCCCCAAAATATCATGCTTTAATAAATGAAAACATACTGCTCGCTAGTTTTAAACATTGGTTCCTGCTGTGTAATGTATGTAATCCATGTCAATACAGCATGTAGCATTTTAATATACATGTTAAAATATATATTATCAACTTCATTTGACTAATTTGCTTAGATTTATAAGGTCAACCAGTTACTTCTTGTAGTCCCACAAAAATTCTTTCACCATGTCTTAGTGCAGTCACTCCTTCAGCTTCTAAGTATTTTTATGCATAAATGATGACTATAATGACTATAATGACAAAGATGACTGCCCGAAAATTTCTGCATAATGGACTAAAAATGAGGGGAACGAAATGCCAGACAACACATCTTCAAATAATAAACAGAACCGTTTATCAAGACCATTTTACATAGTTTCCTGAAAAACAAATTATAAAGAAATTATGGATGATTCAAGTCTTTTGCACAGTACTGCACATTTCCCTCCTAATCCACTAACCTCATTGCACGCCAGGAAGACAAATTGACACCATATCATTTTAACATTTACATTTTTGCTGGAAGTGGATTAATTGATAATGAGAATTTTCTTCAAACATTGTGCAACAGAAGAATCCCACAAATGACCTTCTACCAGATTGGTGACGTTCACATCTCCAGGAAACAGCAGCAGCAGATAACATTCACAGAACTTCACCACAAACGGCTCAAGATTTACTGCCAACATGTACCTTTGTGCTATGTTGATAACGAAGAGTGTGTTTGTTTACTTGATTTCCTTCTCCTATGCTGGTGAGAGTGACGTCATGAACATTTTATAATCAATAAGTCAAACATGGCAACATGTCTGTGCAGACAGCAGTTCAGAGGGGTGCAATATTCAGATCTAGGATTTATAACCTCATGTCTAAGCTAGTCCTGTACTTAGTCTTAAGCATGTCTTGTCTTCCAAGTTGATGCAAAAAAAGAAAAACCTATTATCTTTCTCACATATCTTCATGACTCTGTTTGCATTGGAGTGGGTTGGTGCTGTGTAGGTCTTTACAGTTCTTGTGGTGGAGCTCCTCTATGCATGCCATATTTGTTGGTACTGTAGTTAAAGATTTTTACACTGAACAAAAATATTAAGGCCCCATGTCAAATATAAGAGTTTTATGAACATTTGGGTTATGTTAGTTCAGTGGTTCTTAACCCTTTTTGAGGTACCGAACCCCCCAGTTTCATATGCGCATTCACTGAACCCTTCTGATAAATACAATGTCGCCTTCGCTGCTGGAAACTGTTGGGCGGGGGGGAGAGTTGCGTGCTCCTCCGCAGCACTGATTGGCTGAGTGATGTAACGTGATCCTCTGCATTAAGTGATGGCAAAGCGGGGCGTCATCAAAATTCACGGCAGAGGCTCCGCCGAACCCCTGGGGTTCGATCGAACCCAGGTTAAGAACCACTGTGTTAGTTATATATAGAAACTCAAAATATATTTTCAGTAATTACTTATCTTCATATCAGCACTGACAACATTGTAGTATGGCCATTTGTAGTGGATTGATAGTCCTTTGAACATGATAGGGGTCAGGTTGAGGAATTAGAGTTTGACCATGTTGGCTTCTCGTATGTGGCTATGGACAGTCTGACGTGTGATGCGTCTGTTGTGCAGACTAATAGTCTCATCAGCTGTGTGTGTCGCTGTTCTTAGCCGATCCTGCAGATGGACGAGCCGGATGTGGCGATCTTGTGCTGGAGAGGTCACATGTGGCCGATGAGGATGAGGTCGATTTGCAGTAGTGCCAGTCTGTTGGAAACTCTCAAACAGCCTTTGGTCCGATAGTGGACATTGAGCCATGCAGCTACTGCTACGGTGGACACCCCTGCATCCAACATGCCAATGCCATGCTCCAGCATAACTTGTGACATCTGAAGCATTGTGACTTGTGACAAAATTTGATATTTTGGGACGGCCTTTTCTTGTCCCCAGTCCAAGGATTGTCCAGTTGTTGCTCATTTTCTCTGATCACCCAGTGGACATGCCCCATCCATGCACTGAGTAAAAAATCAACTCTGAGTAATGCTCACTGACAGCAAGTTGGACTAAAACTTATACACAAATCGAAAGAAATATTACTTTTGTACAATAAAATGTCAGCAAATGCTCATTTACAGTTGTTAACTCCACATGACAACAATATTTGACAGGGGGCATTTATATTTTTGTTCAGTGTATTTTTGTTTTTTGACACCATCGAGGAGAAAACCTTGTGACGTGTCCTGAATGTATTGATCCATGTCAGTTCTCGAAAATTCATATGAGAATTCTTCTTTTGTTCCCTCTCCAAAATGCTGAAAAGTCTCCTCCTTCAAAAACTCTTGGGAGATTATGAAATTTTTGCAGAAAAACTTAAAAACTTGTTGTAAACTTCTGCAAGACTTGTGTTTCAGTGAATGTGTAAATATGAGCAAGGAATTAGAGGTAGGTGTGTTTTTCTTGTTATAATACACTTCTCTTCTATACCTCATAGTCCAGCCCCTTTCCATTTTCCCCCCCACAATTTCAGTTATTCATATTTGTCTTCCACTTTTTGTCTTTTCCACTTTCTAGCTTTAAAATCGCACTTTATTTTTATCAATTATTTTTTCCTACTTCTGTAGCAGAAACACATCTTCATTTTAAGATAATGAAATGATCAAGTCAATATTCGGAAATCTGGCAAAAAGGAGAGACTTACTATGCAAAAGAAAGAAGGTCAAAAGGAAAAGAAGAAACCCTGAGAGAATAAAAGGACATGATGGATATGATGCATGCATCATCTTTAGCTGAAGAGACAGATACAAAAAACATTAAAATATTATACAATCAATTCTGTAATTTTGTCTTTTTTGCTTCACAGCTGTTTGCAGATTCATGACCTAATAATCAAACCACACATTAAAAATTGATGGTCACCTGGGTTACACATTGTGTCCATTTCTAAACAGATTTCCTCTGATATAATCAGCAGCTTTAAGCAGACATCATATCACCTGCTGTAGTGTGAACTCCGACTAACTGAAGCTGAGATAAACACAAGTTTAGCCCAGAATCAAACTTATGTAATACTTCTCAAATAGAGTTTTTCTACCAAAGTGTTTGCAGTTCTTAATCTGGATCCATAAAAGGGGAAGTGCTGTAGATCCTGGTGGTGTGGATCAGTGAGTCGATGTCTCGCT
>NW_015115654.1:39923-42512 GCF_001443285.1 Poecilia latipinna
ATTGGTAGAGCAGCTAGTCAACCACCACTATTCAGGCGATTACTTCTTCATCCGTATTCTTACAGCCTTATCCCATTGGGATACAGATGGGTGCTGGAGTCTATGTCCAGCTGTCATCGGGCGAGAGGCAGGGTCACCCTGGACAAGTCACCAGTCCATCACAGAGACAGACAGGACAAACAACCATGCACACATACCCACACCTACAGAAAGACCCCGGGCCGGGAATCAAACCCAGGACCTTCTTGCTGCAAGGGAACAGTGATACTGTTCCCTACTGCACCACTGCAGCTCACAATTACTTCTTAATGATCACAAAATGAAAATTCAAAAACACCTGATGTGACGGATTGAATGTTTTGGTGTTTTTATGTACTTTTTTGTGTGGGTGAAGTGTCTGAAAACAGGTTACATCTTTATGTCTCAGTTTTTCTACTTTTATACATCCAAGCTGAGGCTGCATCTGCATCTGAGCTGTACATTCCACAGATGCAGGCATACATGGAAAAGGTTTGGGAGGTCCAACATTTACAGGCAGTAGTGTCAAATGGGAAGCAGTGAGTATGCTCCTTGCACCCTCATAAAAAGTTGAGGGACGCAAGATGCAGGGGGACTGTTTGGTTTTGTCCCTCTGACTGGTCTCCAAAGTTTGATTCACTTAATCTTTAAATCTTTGTGCTTTCCTCATCTGTAAATATACTTAGATTGCTTAGGAAATGTATTTACTCATAACTTGGTCTTACAGAATCATCATTTATGCATCTCACAGAGGCATATTAGGGACAACCCCAAAATATACTTAGTGGGAAATGTGTGAGATTTTTCATGTTAATTCCTGACACACTTGAATGTAACTTTTGCTCTGTGGAGTTGTTGTCTGATGATTGCCATGGCAACGGCTCTACATGTAATAACCTGACAGACTGAGAAAAGAAAAGAATACAAGTTTTAAGTTCTTCTCCATCTGTTTTTCTACTTTTTTTCCTTCTCTGGACGAATTGTATCATTTGTTCATAGACTCTGTCAATAATCAAAGCAATGATCAAAGACTGAAATATCATGTAAATGTAAAATGTAAAAGTAATTTTATTTATATAGCACATTTTCAGCAACAAGGCAATACAAAGTGCTTTACAGGAATTAGAAGGAAATACAAACAAAATAACAAACCAAAGGAAAGAGCAAAAAAAGAGAAAAAGAATCTAATGTTATCTACAGCAGTGGTTTACCTCCTTCCGCCCCCCCCAGTGATTTCCAAACATTTTCTGAAGGACGGTATACCCTCCTACTTTGCTCAATCAAAACAGCAGAAGATGCCTCAACACTGAGGGATATTGTTGTTCTGGTCGATGGATTATTGATGTGAGGGCTCCACAGACAACATTTCACAAGTAAGATGGACATATTATTGTGTATATATTGTGATTAGAATATTACTTTACTGTATTTATGTCCACTGGCGAGATACTAGCTAATATTAGCTACAGTGCTTGGTGTAATACGGGTTTAGCCCCGCTATGAAGACTAACTGAGATTCCGTAAATCTAAAAAAATTAATTATTCTCTAACATTGACTTAGATTATCTGACACAAGAGCCTTCATTAGAAATGAAACAATATAACATATATTATAAAACTTATATTATGTGTTATAACATTCACCAGGCAAAGTTTACACAGGTGGTAAAGACTATTTATATTCTTTCACTCTGTCAAAAGTAAGATACATCCTAAATCTTCCGTTTTTGTTTCAAGGTTTCCTAAAGACACGATGTGAGGAAGAAGAGGGAGATAAAGAGAGACGGATTCACTGCAGCACGGATGAATCTCACATCGGATTTTGGACTCGTCGGCTGAAAAACATATATATTATATATAATTCAGTATTAATCATTATTTATTTGTGCCATTCATTTTTATTTATTAGTGTTTGTATAGTTATATAAAATATGTATTGATATTACTAAATAATTTAATAAATAAATTATGAACGGGTGAGTGCTTTGTAATATGCTCTTCATACATCGATATCAGAATATTCCATTCCTATTCTATTGTTATAGCCACTAAGCATATTTAAATATGATGAACTATGTATTAAAAACATACTTAAAAAATACAATTGTTTATAAATGTAGCTTTGATAGATGTTTGAATATTGTTTCCATGAACAAAAAAGTGTGTTATGATCGATTAAATGCGCTGATACGTCATTGTGCTGCTAAACACATAAGGCTGAGTGGAGTGGAGTACCGCTCCAAGATGGCCGCCTGAAATCTCGTCAGCGACAATAGGCGAGAGCGGTCCATGAGGCGTCTATCCTTATATTATGTCTATGGTCGTAGCGCTCATGTTGCGTTTAAAGGCGGCTCGGAAAAACAGGTTACCACATGTTAACAACGGATTAAACAGTTTTAACTGCTGATAAAAGTGACAGAGGACACAGATATGAGAAGTGCAGAAGCCTCTACTGTATCAAATTGACAGAGGAATAACAGAGAGTTGGCCATTCTAAGGTAAAAACTACAAACAGCTTCCAGTCCAGGGGGGCACAGCTGACTCTGTGGGTGGGCAACGCCCCCTGACGGC